>NW_024080641.1:8229394-8382960 GCF_003009895.1 Hyaena hyaena | reverse complement strand
TCTGTGCTGACTGCCAGCTCAGAGCCTGGAGCCTGTTTCAGAGTCTGTATCTCCCTCTCTCTCTGACCCTCCCCCGCTCACGCTGTCTCTCTCTCCTAGAAATAAATTAAAAAATATATTTTAAAAAAAAGTGTTCTTTGAATGGTATCTCTTGGGCTCTCTTGTTGAGACCTTGGTTATTTTATTTTCCTACTCGTAGTGGTATTTGGAACTCTCCACCATGTGTGCTTTGGCTTGTTTCTTGACTTTGCCCTGGAGAAGAAAGCAGACAGACAAACACACAGGGAACAAAGGCACACAAATGCACAGACAAATCCAACAAACACGCAAACTGAAAGGGAAAATGAAAAAGTAAAGAGAAAAGAGGGAGGAGGGAAGGCGAATAATAAAAAATAAAAATACATAAAAAAGAAAAAAAGAAGAAAAGAAAAGGAAAAAAGAAACCCAATGGACAAAAAAACAGTGTAAAGCATATAACCAGATTTCCCAGCTACAAATAAATAGCCGGGTGTATGCAGTGCTGGTTGAAGAGCATAGAGAAAGAGAGAGATGACAGGGCGGGGATGAGGCGAAATTGGAAATGAAATGAGCCAGCAGAAGGAATAAGAAGCTTTTTTCAAAGAGTGAAAGAGTGGAATACGGTTGAAGAGGTGAAAGAAATGACGATGGTGTTATCCAGAGAAACTATATAGTTTGATTACTCCAGAGAGAAAGAGATGAAAAGGCAGGTAGGTGTAGAATTTACATCTAGAGAATGGATTAAATGTGACTGTTTAAGCAAGCCGGTGACCAGAATTAATCAGGTCAGTGCTCCAGTAAAAAAAAAAAAAAAAAAAAAGAGGGAGGAGGGCAGATCTCCAGCAGTGATGGGCGTGGTTTGATCCAGTGCGCCCCGCAGGCATCCCGCCTTGGCGGTTGTGGGGAGAAGAGTGGCGGTGCTCCAGTCCCTTCTTGACCCAAGCGCTGCAACTCACTTTTTTGGGTGTGTAAACTCCCTGTGCTGGGGGCGCAGCCAAGGTGGGCCATGCTCTATATCCCAGGCCAGGCCTCATTTCCAGATCCTAGTCCGCGCGCCCCACTGAAATTGCCAGAAACACAAACTTGCAGGCGATCCCCTCAGGGCAGTCCCAAGCCTCCTGCCTTCCCCCTGGGGATTGAGCCAGATGGGAAGCCGGTGCTCCCATCTCCTCCAGATCGGGTTGGCAAGCGAGGAGCAGTTTCATCTGGGGGTCGCCTGGGATGATTGCGTCCCGCCTAGGGTCAGCTGGAGAGCAGGAAACCGGGTCCCTCTGTGTCCCGAGCGGAGGTTTTTTGTTCCCCAGCGACAGGGACAGTGTCTTGAGCAGTTTCAGCCACTCTCTTTCCCCTCTAAACTCCCCGCAGAGGGGGGTCGCCCCCGTCCCTCTGTGTCTCTGGTCCCGGCCCGATTTTATCTTCCCCAGTTCGCACTCACACTAGAAGGTTTTCTCAGCGGACTCTGTCTCCTTTTCCTCCCAAACTCCTGGATTCTGTAAGGGTTCCTATGGCTTCAGGCCTTCTCCGTGCGAGATATGGGGGCGAGTGTAATGTATGGAGCTCCCTACTTCTCCGCCATCTTGCCCCCTTCCCCTGGATATCTTTGTATTTATCCTACTTGCAAGTCATTGAACGTCTTGGATCTATAAATTAATGGCCTCTTTGGCAAGTCTGTAGCCATATTTCTTCAAACGTGTTGCAGCAGCAGTGGAAAACGAAACATGACCTCTCCATTGCTTCCGGGTGGAGCTCCAGGCTCATCCCCTCTCGCTGAGCCCATCCAGTCTCTGTTACTGATTATGTTCCTCCGTTGCCATCGCTGGGACATGCCACCTGGGGTAGTGACCGCCCTAAGCATCCAACTTCAGCTCAGTTCATAATCTCTTAGTTCGTGAGATAGATAGAGCCCCACATCGGGCTGTCTGCTGTCAGTGCAGAGCCGGCTGCCTTCGGATCCTCTGTCCCCATCTCTCTCTGCCCCAACCCCCTCTAAAAAAAATTTTTTTTTAAATTAAATCTCCCCAGATGATTGCAATGTATGCCAAGTTGGAGAACTAGATTAGAAGAATGAGACTATAACCAGAATGAATGAACAAATGAATAGACACTGAGAAATGCCTTGAATAATGGATATGTAAACAAGTGAGTAAATGAAAAAGGAATGAGTGAACGGGTGAATGAAAGCGTAAATGAATGAATGATTAAATCAATGCAAGAGAGCAGTGGTAAGAGGATGATTGGGTGGATGCCAGATGGTTAGTGGACAGATGGAGAGAGGAAATGATAAATGAATAGACACGTAGTTGGAAATGAATAGAAGAATAGATCATAAGGAGTGGATGGATGACATGATAGGTAGAGAATGAAGGAATGGGTGCCTGGACAGAGGGATCAATGGGCATTGGAGGAGAGATGGATGGATGGATGTGATGGAAGGCAGAGAATTGCATGGATAAATGGAAGATGAAGAGATGAATGAGCGACTGCAAGTTGGATGTAAGGATAGCTGAATGGCTAGACAGATGGATAAGTGAATAAATGGTTAGATGTTTGAGTGGATGGATGGTCAGATGGATGTGTGAAGGGTTGGATGATGAATGGATGGGCAAACAGAGGGATAGGAGGAGAGTTAGATGGACAGGTGAGTAGATGAATGGTTGGATGTTTGTTTATTTTTTAATTTATTTTTATGTTTTAGATCTTCAAAACAATTTTAAGTAATCTCTGGGATGCCTGAGTGGTTCAGTCAGTTGAGCGTACAACTCTCGATTTCCTCTTGGGTCATGATGCCAGGGTTGTGGGATGGAGATGTGTCAGGCTTCACGCTGAGCACGGAATCTGCTTGGGATTCTCTCTCTCTCTCTCTCTCTCTCTCTCTCTCTCTCTCTCTCTGTGTCCCTCTTTCTCTCTGTCTCTCTCTCTCAAAGTAAATGAACAAAATATCTAAAAAGAATTTCTTTTCATTAAAAAAAAAGTAATCTCGGGGCGCCTGGGTGGCTCAGTCAGTTAAGCGTCCGACTTCAGCTCAGGTCATGATCTCACAGTT
Source organism: Hyaena hyaena (assembly GCF_003009895.1). Taxonomy (NCBI): domain Eukaryota; kingdom Metazoa; phylum Chordata; class Mammalia; order Carnivora; family Hyaenidae; genus Hyaena; species Hyaena hyaena. The sequence continues at coordinate 8,379,899 of NW_024080641.1, read as the reverse complement.
CGTGGGTTCGAGCCCCGCGTCAGGCTCTGTGCTGACAGCCAGCTCAGAGCCTGGAGCCTGTTTCAGATTCTGTATCTCCCTCTCTCTCTGACCCTCCCTTGCTCACGCTGTTTCTCTCTCTCTCTCAGAAATAAATAAAACATTAAAAAAAAAATTTTTTTTAAAGTAATCTCTACATTCAATGTGGGGCTTGAACTTACAACCTTGAGATCAAGAGTTGCTGCTCCACCAACCAATCCAGCCAGGTGTCCTTGACTGTATATTTAGGCAGATAGATGAATATACACTTAGATGGATGTTTGGAGAGATTTATGGAGGTTGAGATGGATAAACAGACAGGTGGTTACATAGATGGATGGAAAAATGGGCTGTACAGTGACTAAGTGTGTAGCCAAACCACCTTGATTTAAATCCTCATTCTGCCATTTGTGGCTGTGTGACCTTGGGCAATTTGCTTTATTTTAATTTGCCTGTTTCCTCATCTTTTCCAGAAGTATGATAATAATAGTTCCTACCTCCTGGTGTTTTTGTGAGGAGAAAATGAGTTGATACACTTAAAGCCCACAATCTGTGTCTGGAATATTCCTAGATTTATTGTGATGGGAAGATGGGTGGACAGGTGATGAGGTGGCTCAATGGATAGTATGATTGAACGAAGGAAGGAACGGTGAGGGAGGTGAATGGCGTTTCGGACATTCATGAGATACCCTCAAACATTTTATTAAGGGCTTAGAAGAGAGTCCTGTGGGATCTTTCTCTCTGTGTCCCCAAGAGTTATGGCCCTGGGAATAGATCAAACTTGGACATAGGACAAGTTGATATCACCCTGGATCTCCAGCACGTCCACATTCTGGAAGGCCGATACGCGATGGGAATAGTCAAAGAGGTGCTGGCCATTGGCGTAAACCTTGAAGCGATCTATGCCACAGCGGATGGACAGCTGCCGGGGGAGGGCAGGCTTGAGGCTAGGGCCAGGACAGAGGGTTTGGAGGGAAGGGGGCGAAAGAGACCCCAGACTCACATCAAAGAATTTTCCAGGACCAAACGGGTTGTAGGTGATCTTCTTCTCCTCGGATCCCCACGAACCATTCAGGAAGCTGTTCCGAACCACGACATCCTCGGTCAGACGGGAGTTAATGTGCAGAGCCAGGTCCCCTGTGGATCCCATGACGAAGTTGATTGCAAAGCTGAAGGCAGAGAGGGAAGGAGGTGGGAATGAGACAGGGGCCAGTGCCTGGGTCTCCAGGGGAGGAGGCGGCCGGGGCCCAGACTCCTGGCTCTGAAGGAGGGAGGGGGCTGACCGTGTACCTCTTGCCTGTGTGGGGTATGAAGCCCTGGAGTACGACAGTTCTTCGGGCTGTAAGCCCCCCTTGCAAGATCTTCCTAAATGGCACAGGCTGTGGGAAAGGACATGGGGGTCCCATCACCTCTCAGATCACCAGACACCAGAGGCAGGGACACATTTTCAGAGATGGCTGCCCCCTCCTAGGAAATGTCCCCAACTCCCATCCCCTCCCGACTCTGGCCACCCCGACACCCTCTCCCCACTCTATTTCCCACCCTCACAGAGCCCCTTACCCACCCCCAGCTCCTACATCCCTGCCGACTCCCTGCCGCCAAGCCCTAAATGCCCACAGGACACTTTACCGGGTTGAAGATTGGGGGTCCCTCCATGGTCTGTGGAGTGAGGAAGGAGAGATATGATTCTGTAATATCTGACAAATATTTATGGCACGCCAACTCTATGCAGGCATATCTCTGGGTGTTGGATTAGTACAACTGGGGGGCCCACCTCTTTGACCCCCTCCCGCTTCTCACCACCCCTCGCCCCCAAAATGGCCACACACCCCTCCCACTTACAGGCAGGTTACTTGGCTGTTGGTGGGTGTGTCCAGGACGCTACACAGATGAATGGAAGGCAGAAAGGGTGAGGGGGGCTGGGGGTCCTGTGGCTGCCCCAAGACCTCCTCAGGCCACCAAGCCCCCCCCACAAGGAGAAATCCATGACCCATCAACAGGTAGTGGGTGTGCCGGCATACCCACGGACGTCCGTAGGCACAAAGGCAATGTGTGTGGGAAGCAATGAGGGAAGACCCCAAACTAGGGCCCGGGGGGGTGTCAAGGAGGCCTGTCCAGGGCAGCCCCACCACCGCGGTCCAAGACAACTCTGGGGTCAAAGAGTGGCACCCAGGTGGCTCATTCATGGAGAGGAACTCGCCATGTTTAGGGCTCTTCAGAGCGCAGTGACACTCCACCTCTTTAGGGCAAGCCTGGTAAATTCTACTCTCGCTCCCTTCCTTATCCTGCTTCCTCCTGTCTCTGTGCCTCTGTTCCCCCATCTGTAAAATGGGCCCGATGAGCATCAGAGCACTTTCCCCGCAGAGGTGGTGGGGGGGCGGGCGCTTACAGGCTGGGGGAGGGTAGAACCCTCAGCCGAAGGACACAGCTGGCGTCTGGAGTTTGGGCTGCTATGGGGGTGTTTGGGCGGCCGTTTCTTCCCTGTGGACCTGGGAACGGGGTTTCTAGGTCATGGGGTGTGTCTCTGCTCAGCTTGCAGAGAACTTCCCAGTCATTCCCAGGGGAGTGTCGGCCAGCTCCCCAGCCTCTCCAGTGATCGGTATTGCGTGCCTTTCTCTTGTTAGCTCTTCCCCTGGGCGTGTGGCGGTAGCTCATTGTGACTTGAGGTCAGTTTCTCTGGTGACAGCAGTGTTGGGCAACTTCTCATGAACTTGCCTGCCATCCCCGTGGCTTTTGTTCCTCCTTATCTTTGCTTCTTGACTCAGCTTACGGACTTCCTCCTCCTCCCAGAAGCCCTGCCCCTGGACTCCCTAAACCTCCCGTCTCCCATCCTAGGCTTGACCGCTCGGAGCCAGCACCGTCTGGTGGAATGTCTGTCTTCCCAGCGGGCTGTCTTGGCGGCCTCCGAGTTTGTAGCTCGGCCAGTGAAGAGCCTGGCCCAGGGCAGGTGCCCAGGAAAGAAAGGAGGCAGGGAACGAATTAAGGAAGGAAATGGGCACCTAAGAGAAGGGACGCCACGCACCTGGCTTGGCGGGGGGTTGCCGCCAATGAAATTGATGGATTGAAGCTCCAGGTCCCCATCCACTTGCAGGTGGGTGACCATCTGTAGGGGGCAGCCGGTGCCCGAACTCATAGAAGGGATTTCTATGGGTCGGCACCTGTGACCTTGGGAAGGCAGAAACAGGAAGTAGGGGACAGAGATCTTTTTAACTTGGGGACAAGTCTTGGAGATGAGCTGGGATAGCCACAGAGTGAGGATTCTTGGAGTCTACAGGTCAGAGGTCGAGCCAGGGTCAACGGTTGGGGGAGAGACAGGTGGATGGGCGAGAGCGCAGGATTTAGTCAGGATGGTGAGCACGAGAGAATCGAGCCTGAGGTTTGGTTTCGGTGCCAAAGGAGTTGGGCCTGAGTCCCCCTCCGGCATGTTGACTGTCTGACCTGGGGGAAGTCACTTCACCTCTCTGAGCCTTTGTTTCCCCATCTGTGAAGTGGAGGCTCACTCAGGGATTGTTGGGAATAGTAAAAACCCAGCCAGGCATGTCAAAGGCATGGTGGAAATCCTGTGTAGAGCCTTGTTATCATACCTCAGTGTCCTTTATGTCATCACGGTTCTATTTACAGCGCTAAGCTGTGGGCACGGGGCTGACAGCCAGCTCCGAAGCAGTTTTATTTCTGGACTTGGATGCTGGGGTGTTCTCTTGGTGAAAATCCAGTGAGCTCTGTTGTACACTTCAGTAACACATTTACAAAAAGACTCTCAGGGCGCCTGGGTGGCTCAGTCGGTTAAGCGTCTGACTTTGGCTCATGTCATGATCTCGCGGTTCGTGGGTTCGAGCCCCACGTCGGGCTCTGTGCTGACTGCTAGCTCAGAGCCTGGAGCCTGTTTCAGATTCTGTGTCTCTCTCTTTCTCTGACCCTCCCCTGCTCACTCTGTCTCTCTCTCTCAGAAATAAATAAAACAAATATAAATAAACTTTTAAAAATTTTTAATAAGGTAAAAAAAATAAAATTTAAAAATACTTGCATGGGGTGCCTGGGTGGCCCAGGTGGTTAAGTGTCCAACTTCAGCGTGGGTCATGATCTCACGGTTTGGTTAGTGGGTTCGAGCTCCACATCGGGCTCTGTGTTGACAGCTCAGAGGCTGCTTTGGATTCTCTGGTCTCCCTCTCTCTCTCTCTGCCCCTCCCCCACTCACTCTCACACTCTTGCTCTTTCTCTGTCTCTCAAAAATAAAATAAAATATGGGGCGCCTGGGTGACTCAGTCGGTTAAACATCCGACTTCGGCACGTCATGATCTCCCAGTTCATGGGTTCAAGCCCCGCGTCGGGCTCTGTGCTGATGCCTAGCTTGAGCCTGGAGCCTGTTTCAGATTCTGTGTCTCCTTCTCTCTCTGACCCTCCCCTGCTCACGCTGCCTCTCTCTCTCTCTCAGAAATAAATAAAACATTTAAATAAATAAATAAATAAAATAAACTTTAAAAAATACTTGCATAATAGTAATCAGTCACAGCGTGTGGGCCTTATCCGGAGGCTGACTCAGATTAAGTGCAAAAAACCCTCAGGTCATGATCTTACAGTTGGTGGGTTTGAGCCCTGTGTCGGGCTCCGTGCTGACAGTGCAGAGCTTGCTCAGGATTCTCTCTCTATCCGTCTCTCTTTGTCCCTCCTCTGCTTGAGCTCTTGCTCTCATGCTCTCTCTCTCTCTCTCTCTCTCAAAATAAACTTTAAAACAACAACACACGTTAAGGTATTTATGAGTTAACCGGAGGGCTGGCTGATGTGAGGCCCCAGGAAGAAAGTGTTTCAGCTGTGGTAATTAGTGGCCTTGGAACTATGCTCTTAAAAACTGAAATATTTATGAATGAAATTATATCTGGGATTTGCTTTTAAATCCCATGAGAGGGGAGGTGTCAGGGAAGGATGAAAACCAGGGGCTTCGAGCTCACAGCCACTGGAGCTGACCAAGGGGGGGGGGTGTCACTGCACCCAGCGCTCCTTTTGTGTGTTCCAAGTTCTCCAGAAGAAAGAGCCAGAATACACATTTTGCAAGAATGCAGGGGACAAGGTGACATACATTAAACATGACAAGGACGTCCACGGTGGAGGAATCGGAATGAGACACATGGGAGAAAAAAAAATTGTTTAAGAGAAAAAACGCTTAATAGGCAGGGAAGAAGGAAAAGAAAAAAGTGAGGTAGGAAAGGTGGAGGGAGAGGGAAGGGGGGAGGAGAGAGGGGGGAGGAGAAGGGAAATAAGAGGGAGGGGCAAGAAGGAAGGGGGTGGAGGGGGGAGGAGGAGGAGGCACAGATGGAAAGAGGAAGCAGGGGAGGAAGGAAGGTGGAGAAGGAGGGAGAGGCCGGTAGGAGGAGGGAAGGGGGAGGGGCGCCACCATGGGGAGGCCCCGCCCCCAAGCTCTGACCTTGTAGTGCTCCGCCAGGACCATGATCACCAGCTCAAATGCGGTGCCCTTGCGGAAGGGCACGCTTCTTTTCTTCTCCTCGCTGCCCCACCTGCCGCCTTGCATCGAGTTGAAAACCACCTTGTCCCAGCCATCGAAGCGGGGATTGAAGTGGAAGGCAATGTCCGCCCCCGCGTGCTGCCCCGCCACTAAGTTCACCGAGAACCTGGTGGAACAGGAAGGGCTGTTCCCCCCCCCCCCCCCCCCCCCCCCCCCCGCTCCCCACCCCCTCCTGCGAACCCGGACCTCCTCCTGGAAGCCGGTTCACACCTACCCCGTTCTCACATCCCTGACTGGTCACATCCCTGACTGGGCGGGAGGAGGGGTTGGGGGAAAAAAACATCAGGAGGCAGCACACTTGGGCACTGTTGACCCCAGAGAGGAAGGGAAAGTAGTGCCCCTGAAGTCCAGGAAGGCTGCCACGCATTCGCTCACTCCCTTTCCTTAACCAGACCACCGCCCCCCAGCCCCTCCCCACTTTAAATAAGATTATAGCTGGGACGCCTGCGTTTCCAAGGGCCAGGCACTATCCTAGGAACCTGTCTCTCTGCTCCCTCCCTGCCCCGCAGGCCATTCCAGCCAGGGGGACCTCTGAAGAGGCAAGTCAGAGCGGGACCCACACCTTCCCTCAGGCCAGCATCCCTGAAGTTATTCTAACTGGGCACAAACACCGGCCTCAGGGCCTTTGCACTGGCTGTTCTTTCTACACCTATACTCCCAGGCTCCCTCCTGCCCCTTCTTTGGGTCTTTGCTGAAGTGTTCCCTCCCTACCACCCTATTTAAAGGGACAGTGCCACAGTCCTCCCTCCTCTACATCCATTCCCCATCTCCTTTCCCTGTTTCTGTGCTTAGCACTTATTACCACTGGCCCCTGCATATTTGATTTTTATCTTTCATCTCTCCTCTCTACTAGGATGTCAGCTCCGCGTGGGCAGAGATCTTGGTCCCGTCGACTGCTCTCTCCCCAGTGCGTAGGCACACAGCGGGCACTCAATGACGAAAAAACCAATGAGTAAAAAAAACCAACCGTGCCTTCAGGTCAGGTCAATTTTTTATCACCATTTTAGGGCCCTATAAAAAATGCTAAGACTTATTTTACTGCTTACTTTCCAGTGTTACACATGGAATCCTCAAAACAATCCCATTTTACAGACGGGAATCTAAAGCACAGAGAGGCGTGGTGGCTTTCCGGGGTTGCACAGTTGGCCAGTGACAGAGCTGGCCGGGCTCTGAGCCTGTGATCTGAGTTCATGCCATCACACCCATCAGTTCCAGTCCAGCATCCCAGCTCCAGAGCCGCCTCTCTTAGTGAGACTCCCGGCCCCCTCCCCCCTCCCCGCAGCCCCCAGGCTCCCTGCTCCTGGTCACCAAGTCCTGGACGTCCCAGGCTAGGGCTGACCTTTGGCCATCGGGGGCAGTGGCACAGAGCCCCCCTTCCCAAGCAGGTGGGGGAGGGGGAAGGCCTTCTGCAGGAGAGTGGAAGCCCCGTTTCCCCCTCTCCTGGCCTAGCCTGGCGCAGGGGAGTGCCTTACTTACCTCTTCATGTGCTCACTAGCCACTCCTTGGATGTAAACAGACATTCCGACAGAGTCCGCCGGGGATGGGCTTATTGTAGGGCAGAGTCTGTGGAAGGGGCCCGGTGAGCCCTTACTCCTCATCGAGAAGCCCCCCCCCCCCATTAGGACACTAGGGGTGTCCTTCATCCGCATGAAGGTGAGGCGAGCCAAGAGTCAGGTATGGACATAAATAGCCTGAGTGTCAGGGTGGGAGTAAATCAAGTCCCAGGCTGTGTCGGGTAAATCAGACTCGGGGGTGGTGGTGGTGGGGAAGGGGTGCCTCTGAGGAATCAGGGTGAGAGGAAGTTGGTGTGCGGGGTTCAGGGTGAAACTAGGCCGGGGGCCCGCAGTTAGGGCCTGGGCCCCTATCTCACCGGGTTGTAGGTGGGCTGGTATCCGGGAGCAGGAACATAGGCCATCTTGAGAGGCTGGGCTGGTGGCCCGTCGTCGTCGTCCGGTGAGAAGAGGCACAGAAGTGGGGAATGGTGGCAGTGGGCAGGAGGGGGGTGGCTCTTATTCCTGAGATAGGGGAGGGGCTGGCAGGGCAGGGTCCACAGGGCCCCTCTTCTGGGCACCCCACGCTCCTGTCTTTTTCTAGGGCGCCCCCTTGTGTCCCTCCTCTTACCAGTCTCACTGGTAACCAGCCAGAACCCAGATCATCTGGGTCAGGCCAGGGGCACTTAGGTCAGAGCCGCCTCCTTCAGGCCCGTTCGCAAAGAGGAAGTGTAGTGAACTTCAGCCCTGCCAGGGCTTTATCACAGTCAATAAAAGCCTGGCCAGACCTTTGTTAGCAGAGAGAGGGACAGTTCAGGAGGGGTGGGCAGGGCAAGGCTGCAGGTGTGGCCCATGACAGATGGGCAACGGGGGTGAGTGGGAGCAGGAAGGAACTAGGCGCTCTGGAAACTCGGAGGAACTGTGGGAGCACCTACGTTTTGTTTTTTTTTTTAAATGTTTTATCTATTTCTAGGAGAGAGAGAGAGAGAGAGAGACAGCGTGAGCAGGGGAGGGCCAGAGAGAGAGGGAGTCACAGACGGAAACAGGCTCCAGGCTCCGAGCTGGCAGTCAGCACAGAGCCCGACGCGGGGCTCGAACCCACGAACCGCGGGATCATGACCTAAGCGAAAGTCGGACGCTTAACCGACTAAGCCACCCAGGCGCCCCAGGGAGCACCTACGTTTATTTGCATGCCCACCGCATGCCTGACAGTCCAATGCCATATAACTTTGTTTTTATTTTTTAGCGTTTACTCATTTTTGAGAGACAGAGCACGAGGGGGGGAGGGGCACAGAGAAAGGAAGACACAGGATCACAAGCAACCTCCAAGCTCTGAGCTGTCAGCACAGAGCCAGTCGCAGGGCTCAAACTCACAGATCACAAGAGCTGAAGTCCCCTGCCTAACCGACTGAGCCACCCAGGTGCTCTAGGCTGCATAGATAGTGGCTTAGATCACGACTTCTGGAGCCAAAGGCTCTGGGTTCAAATCTTGCCCTGGCCACTTCCTGGCTGTTTGGTCTTGCATCAGTTTGGCGTTAACTTCAATTTCCCCATTTGCCCATCTGTAAAATGGGGATATTAGTAGTATTGACTTCACAGAAGCCTTGAAAGGACTCACGCGGTGAATAAACGCTCAGAATAGGACTTGGCATATAGAAGGCATTAAATTAATCCTTGGCCTCTTGCACGCATTCCAAACCTAAACCCGGGAGGTTGGGTTTATCTAATGGACACGAAAACCTGAAGCTTAACGAAACTGAGGCAGTTGGGCCAAGACTGGGTAGCAACAGAACTCCAGCCAGACTCCGGCGTCGGATCCCACTACGCTATGCAGTGAGTGGGTGCCAGGCAGGGCGAACACCGCTCTGGAGCCTAGAGCAGACAGGGACACCATCTGGGGCCTTTCCGGGCGGAAGGCACGTGACTTTTGCTTGACCCGCCCCTGCCAGACTTCCTATTTGCCCTGGGCTGCCCATCGCCAGCTCCGAATGGGCATCGCCCGCGTGGCTCCCATTCCCATTGGCCAAATCTCCGCCCCCAACATTCCGCCCAGCTGAGGCCCGTGGGGGCAGGCGCTTCTTGGCTCCTTGCTGCCTCGCCTCTTTCCAATAAGGACACCAGGTTCATTAAGCTGCTTTACTGTTTGGGTGAAGACGAGGCCCTGGGCACGAGGAAATCAGTGTCGTAGCAACAAATTGGGAGATCAGGCATGAAGGCACGGAGGCGACCGGCTTCGCTCATCCTAATTCTCTGTGGATGAGGAAACGGCACGGGGTGGGGCAAGGGGACAAGGCCAGACCCCCAGGCCAGGGCCTGAGCCTGGTCCTGGGGGGCTCTCAGAGCTTGGAGAAGTTCACGCTCTTCAGGTCCTTCTTCTCCATCGCAGCCTGGACAGACTTAACGATGTCCTCGGTTTGTAGCATGCTCATGTTCCACGTGGCCTGGATGAAGAGGGTGGAGCACAATGGGAGGGAGGATTGGAGTTGGGCCAATGAAAAACAGGGAAGAGGCAGCGCACCAATCAGAGGACAAGGCCTGTTTGCAGAGGCCCTGATTGGCCGCTCTGGGATCAGAGAAGGGCTGTGATTGGTTGAACAGAAATCCTTACCATGTAGTTGAGACTCTCAGGCACGGAATGGTTGCGGGAGTAGATCAGGTTGATTTTGGTGCTCTGCGCTGCCACAGGGCTCTTGGTGGAAATCTCTGCCGCCAGGGTGAAGGCCGCCTCGAGCACGTCCTCCTTGTTTGGGAACACCCGACTGCGGATGAAGGGAATCCGTAATGGGGGTGTGTGGGTGGTTGGGGAGGGGGAGTTCTGCAGAGTCCCCATGGATGAGGAATTGACCAACCACTGTGGAAATCGGAAAACCGCCCAGTGACATAGACGAATCAGAGCAGGGCACCGGACACCAGAATAAAGAAGTGACCACCCAGAGACAGGAAGCCATGTGGAATCCGTGAAGATAACCCGGGGACCCCAGAGCCTCGCCCAGATTGCACCTGAGCCTTCAACCAGCCGAGGCCTCGGCCCCTACCTGACCAGCCCACTGTCCAGGGCCTCATCAGCCATCATCTTGCGGGAAGTGAGGGCCAGCTCGCTGACCAGGCTGCGAGAAAGCAGGGCCTGTCAGGGGACGGCACTCACCCCGGGCCCGGGAGATGCCCGTGGTGCCCTCCCTCGGCTTCTCCGCTCACCTCTGGTTTCCGATGACCTTGGGCAGCCGCTGCAGCGTTCCCACATCTGCTGCCAAACCTATGTCCACCTCCTGGGGTAGGCCATCGTATCAGTGCTTGTGCCCCATACTGTCCCCCACTGTGAAACCGCAGTGCCCATGAAATTCCCCATTTACTGCAGAGCCTCATTCCACACCCACCTCAGAGACTGCCCCCTCCCCACTCCCACTCCATTTAATTGCCATCCACGTGCTTTCACCCAGGTAACTTCCTTCTAGAATACAGCCCACTTCCCAATTCCTCTGCCCTCCCAACTCCTTAGGGTGGGCCATGTCTTATCTCCAGAGGGAAGCCCTCAAACTCTGCCCATCTGACCCCCTTCCTGCCTCTACAGCTCCATCCTGTCTGCCTCCTCTCCAGGACTGATCCCAGCAGCAACCCCAGCCGCATCCCCACCCCCGTACCTCTACTCACCCCTAACCCCATGTAGACTGCATGGCCTCCCCTTGACTTCCTTCGTGGCCAAAGTGTTACTTCTTAAGGTGCAATTCTGATCAACACTTCCACGAAGCCCTCCGGGCTCACTCCAAGCCCTCCCTTCTTCCTCCTCCTCTGCGCCCACTCCCTTAGCCTGCCCTGTTGTTGCTCTGGCCCCACCCAGCCACTCCCTGCCCAGCTCTAAGCAGGACCCAAGAACACGGGAGGATGGCTCACCTTCACCTGGAAGAAAGCATCCTGGGCACAGTACCGGATGTCACAAGCAGTGATGAGGTCCACGCCTGCGAGGTGGAGGCCAGGGGCATTAAGCAACCACAAGGACCAACCCCTCCTTCCAGGTGGCGGGCTCCTACCCCAGGACCGAGTTGAGAGAGCAACTATCTGAGGCTGGTGGTCACTGGCTGAGGCAGCCAATAGGCACCCGACCCGCATGAGTGCCCAGATGTGCCGTGGGTGTCTGCCCACTCACCTGCACCAATACAGGCACCGTGGACTGCGGCGATCACCGGCTTAGGGCACTGCAAGAGAGCCGGGGTGGGGGGGGGGGGCGGGCTTAGGGCCGGTCTAGAAGAGGTGGACGGGGTGGGGGGTGGTAACCTGCCCGCCCTGCAGAGCACCTTCTCGATGACACTGAAGGTCTCTTGGTATCTGCAGATGAGGCTACGGAGCTGCCAGCTGATGCGGGCCACGTCATCTCCTTGGGGCTGAAGGATGTCCGAAGCCATGTCCATGAGGTCGATGCCTGGTGGGGAGGCACGAGGAAGCTCAGGTAACCCCCCCCAGACCCCCCCCCCGCCCAATCCACTGCCCCAACTAGAGAACTCAGATTCGGCAGATGTGAACCCCCAAACCACCACCAGTGTTTTGAGAAAGCCGCTCACACAGGACTTTGCCAGGGATCGCATATGGGGTGTGAAATAAAGAAAAGCTGACATTTTCTGGGCCATGACTCACTTTGTCCTCACAGTGACCCTATGAGGTGGCTCCTATTACTATCGCCAAGTTTACTGGGAGGAAACTGAGGCACAGGACACTGAAGTCCCTTGCCCAAGGTCACACTGGCGTGTGAGTAATGGCCCTGGAATGTTAAGCCGGGGACCATGCACTGGCTCCGGAGGTCATGCTTCTTACCACTATGCCAGATGGCACAGGACACGAGAGTTTTGGCAGGAGTCAAGAGTGGGAATGTTCCCTCCGACAGAAGACTCCAGATGGAGCAAATATTTGTGGCTCCAATCGCAAGCCGATCCCGAATCTAACCTTTGCTCCACTAATCATTCCTTGTGACCTCTCCTTTGGCTAAAATACTTTCTCCTGCTCTCCCTGTGCCCATGCCTGCCCTGACCGTGCCCTACGCGCAGCCGGGAGAGCAGGTCAGGGGCCCTTCCCTTCTTCCCTCCCATCCCACATACTTAGAAGAAAATACCAGGTATGTGCCAGGACCTTCTCAACCCTCCTGAACACTGTTTCTAGCCCATTCCTTTGGGCACACAGGCCCCCAACCATTGTTCCAACAACACCGGCCCTTCCCAGGGCTTTGTAAATTTATTTTCTTAATTTTTTGTTATCTATGGGCTCTCTCTGCCTACAACAAACTCTCCTCCTATAATGGCCAGGAGACTGACTCCAGGGGCGCCTGGGTGGCTCAGTTGGTTAAGCGTCCGACTCTTGGTTTCAGCTCAGGTCATGATCTCATGGTTCGTGAGTTCAAGCCCCGTGTCGGGCTCCACACTGACAGCGCAGACCCTGCCTGGGATTCTCTCTCTCCCTCTCTCTCTGTCCCTGCTTCTCTCTCTCTCTAAATAAATACACTTAAAAAAGAAGAAGAAGAAGAAGACGACGACGACTGACTCCATCATTCTGTCCAGGCCACAGCTCGAAAGTCATCTCAGAGAGGCCCACTTCCGGCCACGTGGGGTAAATAGCAGCCCCACCAGCCTCCATCTCCTTTCTGTCTTATCTCCTACACTACCCTCTTGTTATCATATAATCATGTGCTTATTTCAGCGAGGGCCTCTCTCCTTTTCCAGGATGTGAATGCTAGGGGTTTTGTCTTCCTGTCCACTCCCACATCCCCAGCTCCTAAACGGAGCCAAGGGCCCCAGAGGGATTCAGTAAGTGAACAGTAGGGACTACAGTCCTTGCCCTCGCTGAGCTGCCCTTCCGTGGGGAAGACAAACGCATAAGAAAATACATTTTGTTGGGTGGTGGTTAAGTGCTAAAAAGAAATTACAGCAGGGAAGTGGAATGGAGTGTGTGTGTGTGTGTGTGTGTGTGCATGTGCGCGTAGTGAGGGCTCTTACAGTATTAAATGGGGTGGTCATGGACCCTCTTGTTGGAAAAGTGACTTCTGAGTAAAGATCTGAGGAAGGAGAGGGAGGAAGCTATGGGCCTAGCTGGGATCAGGGAGCTCCAAATGTCAGAAGGGGCCAGTGCAAAGGCCCTGTGGCAGGAATGGTCTGTATGAAGAGCATGGGGGAGGTCGCTATCACTGCAGTGTCGTGAGTGAAGGGGAAAGGGGGAGGAGCCAAGGTTGGAGATATTTATGGGGCAAGACAGTACAGGGCCTCACAGGCCAGGGGGCAAACTTTGCCTTTTTCTCTGAGTGAGGCCTTGCCGCAAGATGGTCCTGAGCAGAATCATCTTTCACTGTCTTCTTCCTGGGGTTCATCCTTCTCATGCTTTTTGCCTCTGAACAAAGCTATCTGACAAACCAGAAAATCCCTTCCCACATTTGGCCACACCCTCCAGCCTCTGGGCCTTTGCTGCCTCTGCAGCTGGTTGAAATAAGCGAGACCTGAGACAGTTCTTCGGCTAAGGGCAGGACTAAGTTTGTGCGTGTTCAATATGTGTAAGACGGGACCCCCTCCCCCTCGTGTGACCTCAGCCAGGCCACTTCATCCTCTGGGCCTCGGGTTTCTCCTGAATCAAATGAGGGGAACACCCTCCTGAGAGCGGATGGACATAAGAATTAAAGGCGATGGTGGGGCGCCCGGGTGGCTTAGTCGGTTAGGCGTCCGACTTTTGCTCAGGTCATGATCTTGCAGTTCGTGGGTTTGAGCCCCGCGTCGGGCTCTATGCTGACTGCCAGCTCAGAGCCTGGAGCCTGTTTCCGAGTCTGTGACTCCCTCTCTCTCTGACCCTCCCCTGCTCACGCTGTCTCTCTCTCTCTCCTAAAAAAAAAAAAAATTAAAGGTGATAGAGCCCCAGAAGCACTTTACAGCGGGCCTGTCGTGTAAAGGCATCACGGTTACAATTACTGTGTCATTCCACTTGGCCATCCCCTGGCTTCCGCGCCATCCCGTGAAGCCCGGGTGACTCAGCACAACCCACGCTGAGTCCCAGAGCAGGCCCAGCTCAGCACCCTGGGGCACCTCCTTTCACTGGCTTTTCTGGTTTCCCCGCATCGCCCGGACCTGCACACCCTGGCTTTTCCAAACCCTTGCACCAAAGGACCCCAGACCGTGGTATGAGGTATCTGCCCTCTGAAGTACGAACTACTCAGGGCGCCTGGGGGGCTCAGTCGGTTAAGCGTCTGACTTCAGCTCAGGTCAGGATCTCAGGTTCGTGAGCCTAAGCCCCTCGTTGCCTCTCCACTCTCTCTCCCTCTCTCTCTCTCTCCCTTTCTCCCCGCCCCTTGCTCACCCAAGCTCGCTCTCTCTCTGAAAGAAAGAAAGAAAGAAAGAAAGAAAGAAAGAAAGAAAGAAAGAAAGAAAGAAAGAAAGAAAGAAAGAAACAGACCAGCTCTGCCACTTCCCATACATTGTGAGAACCAGGCAAGTTTCTTCCATCCTCTGAGCCTCAGTTTCCTCACACATAAAATGGGGATGATAATTGAACTCTGTCCCGAAGGGTGGCGGGGAGAATTAATTAATATATATACGATGTCACTCTGCAGGTGCTACCTTCCCTCTTTTTTTTTTTTTTAATTAGTGGTTCCCTTCTGCCATTGGAACTACTAATTAAATCGAGTTTCTCCTTTCTGGCCTGGAGGCTCTTGCTGTTCAAAGTGGAACCAGACAGCTGCTCTCGGCCGGGAGTTGAAAGAGGAGGGTGCTGGGCCTGGAACAGCTACAGACGAAGGCCCAGCTTTCGCTTCTCCAGCATGAGCTCCCGGAGGACAAGGCGTGAGAACTGGGGGCCGTGTCCTGTTTCTAGGTCCCTGGCACCCAGGGAGGGGCCGGTACCAGACTGTGTGTTGTGGACTGAACAAAGGAATGGAAGGAGAACCGAGACAGCAGTAGAAGGTTAGCAAGGGCGGCCTCAGTCACCGCTGGGTCCCCAGCACTGGGCCAGGCCCCGGGCCCAGATGACAACTACCCGCACGGGTCGGGTGGACAAGACGTCAATCACTCCCCGACAGCATGGGGTAGGTGCTGGAAGACACTAGCACTTATTTCATCTTATTTTATTTTATTTTAAAGCCAGCTTCATGCCCAGCGTGGAGGCTTGAACTCACAACCCTGAGTTCAAGACCAAGAGTCGGGGCACTCAACTGACTGAGCCACCCAGGCGCCCTAGGAAGTTATCACTTAAAAGAAGGGACTGGCAACCAAGTGAGTTGGCTGTTTTTTAAGTTTCTAGACTGAGGTGAGGCTGGAAGTGGGGCTTGAAGAACCAGAAAGTTCTTCAGAGCTCAGAGAGAGACAGAGTGTGAGTGGGGGAGGGGCAGAGAGAGAGGGAGACGCAGAATGTGAAGCAGGCTCCAGGCTCCGAGCTGTCAGCACAGAGCCCGACGTGGGGCTCGAACTCACAATCTGTGAGATCATGACCTGGGCTGAAGTCGGATGCTTAACCGACTGAGCCACTCAGGCACAAGAGATTTAAAAACTGATTCCAACTCGGCCGCTCACGCAGGAAACTGGACCTTCTCGCCAGGTCGAGAATTCCAGCATCCACAGTTCCCACATCTTTCCATATTCCAATATCCAGGATACAATCCAAACTTACCCCAATTGCAGATAAAAAGGATGAGACCCAGCTGTTCAGGACAAAAGACAATGGACAGGGATTGACCCCAAAGTGACCCGGATGCTGGAATCAGGAAACAGGTACCTGGGTGCCTCGGTCAGTTAAGTGCCAGCTCTTGATTTTGGCTCAGATCACGATCTCATGGTCTGTGAGATCGAGTCCCGCATGGGGCTCTGTGCTGACAGTGCGGGGCCTGCTTGGGATTCTTTCTCTCTCCCTCTCTCTCTGCCCCTCCCCTGCTCCTTCTCTCTCTGTTGCTCTCCCAAAATAAATAAATAAACTTTAGCGAGTTTTAAAGCAGTGGTTCTAACTATGATCGAAGGTACAAAGAAAACCGTGCTTGTGACAAATAGTGAGATACGAAACTTCTGTGGAGAAATGGCAAATATAAAAAAGAACCAAATGGAAATTTGAGCACCGAAAACTACAGTGTCCGAAATTTTTTACAAGATCACTGGGTGGGCTTCACAGCAGAACAGAGATGACAAAGGTCATGATGAATGTGGTCGTGGTGAATGTGGCCAGTGGAAATTATCCGGTCTGAAGAACAGGTCTGTGGCACAATTAAAAGTTCTAACAGACGTGTAATTGGAAATCAGTTTGTATGTGTTGAATAATTACATGAAAGCATGTTATTATAATACACTTTAGTGACATTAAAAGAAACAACAAGAGACTGAGAGGTTAAGGTCCTTGGTCAAGATCAGACTTCAGGGGCACCTGGATGGCTTAGTTGGTTAAGTGTCCGACTTTGGCTCAGGTCATGATCTCACGGGTCATGGGTTCGAGCCCCACATCAGGCTCTGTGCAGACAGGTAGCTCAGAGCCTGGAACCTGCTTTGGATTCTGTGTCTCCCTCTCTCTCTTGCCCCTCCCCTGCTCATACTTTGTCTCTCTTTCAAGAATAAATAAACATTAAAAAAAAAAAGATCAGACTTCAACACCCATCCTGTCATATTCTGCTGGACTAAATTTGGGCTTTGAATGTTTTAAATTAAAGGAAAAAGAAAGATAAAAGTAGAAGTTAGAAGCTGGTTAAAACCCTAATTAAGAAGCATCGTTCAGGGCACCTGAGTGGCTTAAGTCGATGATGATGAAGCGTCTGACTTCGGCTCAGGTCATGATCTCACGGGTCATGGCTTCGAGCCCTGTGTTGAGCTCTGTGCCAACAGCTTGGAGCCTGGAGCCTGCTTTGGATTGTGTCTCCCCCTCTCTCTCTCTGCCCTTCCCCCACTGGCGTTCTGTGTGTGTGTGCCTTTCTCAAAAATAAATACACATTAAGAAAACCAAATAAACACTGAGAGATTGGCAGGGGTCGGGGTGGAGAGCACCGGGTACCTGAAGTGAACACTTTTCCTGCCCCAGAGATCACCACTGCCCGGCAATCAGGGTCTTGTGCTATCTTGTTGAAGCACTCCAGCATCTCTCTGTGGAGGGGCAAGGAGAGAAGGGCTGCGTCTTGGGAGGGTTTCCCCTGCCCTCTTGTCCCCCGACCCCCACACCTCACCCCTGCCCACTCCCTCAGCCCTTGCTTCCTCCTGCAGGCAGCCCTCAGTGATCTGCAGGCCCTACCTCCAGCAGGCCTTGTTGATGGCATTTCTCTTCTCAGGCCGGTTTAACTGCACATGCAGAATGTGCTTCTGAGCAGCGGTCACTCGGAGGGACTCGTAGCTGTGGTCTGGGGCTTCTTTGGGGACCTCTTCTTGTGCAGAGGAGCTCATGAGGCGAAGGCAAAGCCTGGGACCCTGAGGAGTGGGAGCCATCAGTCCTGGGGATGCAAAGGAAAGAAGAGCCTTTGATGACGCCCACGTTGGGGTCACAGCTCCTTCAAGGGCAAAGAGGACACATTACATCCCAGTGATGTTAGACTGGGGAGCACAGGCCCCTATGAAATCTAAGGGCAGGGGTGCCTGGGTGGCTCAGTCGGTTAACCCTCAGGCTCTTGGTTGGGCTCAGGTCATGATCTCACCATTCATGAATTCGAGCCCCAAACTGGATTTTCTCTCTCTCCTTGCACAACCCCGCCCCTGCCTCCCCCACGCCACCTCACTCCTGCTCACTCTCTGTCTCTCTCAAAATAAAGTTACACACACACACACACACACACACACACACACCCCTTTAAGATTAGGTGCACTTGTCAGTGGCCCCAGTCCACTACTTCAGACCCTTGATCATGGGAAGGAGGGACCCCAGATTGGGAACACTAAGCTGTCAGTCACCCAATTGCAAGCCACAGGCCTACAAAATTAGGGAGCTTTTTCGTTGGGAGCACGTGCTCCCCTGTGTTTAAAGCGCTCCAACCGGGACCCGGGACAGGCTTCCCCATCCTACAGTGGCTACGACAGCACGACAGCGCTAGGGACTCCCGGAGGTCGAGGTGACTCACTCCGCATCAGCAGATCTCGGAATCTGAGAGAAGCCGCCATCTCTGCCGCCTCTGCCTCTGAGTTGCTGGTGGGAATGACCGACTGGAGGAAATCAAGGGGGCGTGCACGAGGCTACCATGTTTGGCGAGGGCACCGATGACGCAGCCTGGCTGGCGGTGACGCCAGTTTCTCCGCCATCTTTACTAAGGGCATCCGGAAATCGCTTTCTTAGTCCGCCGATTACAGTTTAGAAATGAGACCTTTGCCCCAGTAGGAACCTGGCTTGTTGCTGCCGGATAGTTCATTAGGGCGCTGTTGTATAATGATGGAAACATCGGAAACAGCTGAAATGTTCAAGGACATAATGGCAGAATAACCGTGGCCCTGCAACTTTGTAATCATGCCCTTGTACCGTGTTAACGGAAAAGAAAAAAGTAATCTAGTACCGAGCATAACCCACACAAGGTAATGAAAATATAGACAATAGACTAGCCAAGAAGGGGCCGTCTGTGTATCTCTTTGAGCTCTCACACACACTATTTTTCATTGTACACAAAGGGAACTGGAGCTTGGGGGAAGGGAAAGTTCCTAGTTCAAGGTTATCTGGGCTTTAGGAGTAAAGAAGGGATTAATGTGGCTTTGAAGTTCATATTCTTAAAATAATTTCTTTAAAAAATAAGACCAACTAGGGGTGGCTGGGTGGCTCAGTCAGGTGAGCGTCCAGCATTGGCTCAGGTCATGATCTCTCAGTCTGTGGGTTCAAGCCCCACCTTAGGCTCTGTGCTGACCGCTCAGAGCCTGGAGCCTGCTTTGGATTCTGTGTCTCTCCCTTTCTCTATCCCTCCCCCACTTGTGCACTATCTCTGGCAGTCTCAAAATAAACAAACATTTAAAAAATTAAATAAAGGGGTGCCTGGGTGGCTCAGCCGGTTAAGTGTCTGACTTCGGCTCAGGTCATGATCTCACGTTCATGAGTTCGAGCCCCGCTGGAGCCCCGCATCAGGCTCTGTGCTGACAGCTCAGAGCCTGGAGCCTGCTTCAGATTCTTTCTGTGTCTCCCTCTCTCTCTGCCCCTTCCCCACTCGTGCTCTCTGTCTCTCAAAAATAAAAAATAAAAATATTTAAAAATAAAATTTAAATAAATATTCTATACTCAACATGGGGTTCAAACTCACAATCCTGAAATCAAGTTGCACGCTCTAACTGCTGAGGCAGCTATGCTCCCCCAAGAGAAACAATTTAAACATGTACGATACTCAGCATGATCAATTGGTATGAAAAAGATGGTTATACATGTCTGTTTGTGCATAGGCTATAGTACATACATAGAGTATCTCTGAAAGCAGATTCAAAAATTGCTGGCAAGGGATAAAAACTGCGTGCTGGGAGACAAGACAGGAAAATTTACTTTTTACCCCTTTGATTGCCTTGAAAACAAATCCTAGAGGATTTAGAAGTTTATGGGGCTCCTGGATGGCTTAATCAGTTAAGCATCCAACATGGGCTCAGGTCATGATCTCGAGCTTTGTGAGTTTGAGCCCCACATCGGGCTCTGTGTTGACAGCTCAGAGCCTGGAGCCTGCTTCAGATTCTGTCTCCCTCTCTCTCTGCCTCTTTCCTGCTCACACACTGTCTCTCTCTCTCAAAAATAAATGAACATCAAAAAGAAATTTTAAAATAAGTTTATGGCTGCAAGGTGACTGTAGTTTCCCCTTTCCAGATGTTGTCTAAAACACCCTGGTGAAGCAGGTTGTTCATCCCATAAATGCCATGGGACTTCAGATGTTAACAATCTCTCTTTTCTTTTTTTAATTTTTAATGTTTATTTTTTTGAGAGAGAGAGACGAGAGCATGAGCAGGAGAGGAGCAGAGAGAGGAGACACAGAATCTGAAGCAGGCTCCAGGCTCTGAGCTGTCAGCACAGAGCCCAATGTGGGGCTTGAACTCACAAACTGTGAGATCATGACTTGAGCCAAAGTTGGACAAACGACTGAGCCACCCAAGTGCCCCATTAATAATCTGTTTTAAAACTTCACAGTAGGGTGCCTTGGTGGCTCAGTTGGCTAAGCATCTGATTTCAGCTCAGATCATGATCTCATGGTTCATGAGTTCAAGTCCTGTATCGGGTGAGCTCCAGCCCCACATCAGGTGAACATGAGCTCTGCTTCAAGTAAACACAAGCCCTGCGTCTCTTTCCCTCTGTCCCTTGCTCACTTATGCCCTCTTAAAAACAAACAAGGGGGGGCGCCTGGGTGGCTTAGTCGGTTAAGCGTCCAACTTTCGCTTAGGTCATGATCTCGCGGTTCGTGGGTTCGAGCCCCGCGTCGGGCTCTGTGCTGACTGCCAGCTCAGAGCCTGGAGCCTGTTTCAGTCTGTGACTCCCTCTCTCTCTGACCCTCCCCTGCTCACGCTGTCTCTCTCTCTCTCTCCTAGAAATAAAAAAATAAAGAAAAGAACTTTTAAAAACAAAACAAAACAAAACAAAACAAAACAAAACAAAACAAAACAAGGGGCTCCTGGGTGGCTCAGTCAGTTGGGCGTCTGACTTCAGCTCAGGTCATGATCTCACAGTTCATGGGTTCGAGCCCCGTGTCGGGCTCTGTGCTGACAGCTAGCTCAGAGCTTGGAGACTGTCTTTGGATTGTGTCTCTCTCTCTCTCTGACCCTCCTCTACTCATGCTGTCTCTCTCAAAAATAAATTTTAAAAAAGCGTTCAAAAAAAACCTTCACAGTAAATCCCTCGGGAGCCTGGGTGGCTCAGTCGGTTAATCATCCGACTTTGGATTTTTTTTTTTAGTAACTTCAAATTTTATTTAGAGAGAATTGGGGAGAGGCAGAGAGAGGAGACACAGAATCCGAAGCAGGCTCCGATGCAGGGCTTGAACTCCTGAGCTGGGAGATCATGACCTGAGCTGAAGTCGGATGTTCAACCAACTGAGCCCCCCAGGTGCCTCCAAGATTTTAAGTAATCTCGACACCAAATGTGGGCCTCAAACTTAGAACCCAAGATCAAGAGTTGCACTCTCTTCCAAAGGAGGCCGCCCGGTGCCCCAGTGGGTTCATTTTCAAGGGCATGTGCGTGAACAAGGCACAACTGACTGTGCTTTTTACGTGTTCTTCTAAGATGACAACTTCTTCCCTCCACTGTGAGTCAAGGTCCCTCCCACCCTACTGCCTGCCACGCCCCCCCAACGCTCCAATCCACAATTGCAGAGCGCCCATCACATGGCATTGTTTACAGTAGCTAAAAATTAGATTTTACCTTTAAAAGCAGGTAAATCAGGACACGTCCCTAGATGGCGCGCAAGGGGCAGAGGCGGCAGCTGTGGGTGCGGTGTGGCACACAGCGCTGCATTGCACGGGGCATTTCCTTACAAGCAACACTCGGGACGCCTGGGTGGCTCAGGTCATGATGTCACGTTTGTGAGCTGGGCTGTGCTGTCCCCTAGGCCCACTTCATGTCCCCGTCCCCCTCACTGCCCCTCCCCAACTCCTGCTCTGAAAGCAGCAAACCGTTCAGACGCCACATTTTAGGAGGGAAAGAAAAAAGACCAAAACTCATTGAAGGGACTGGGGAGACTTTCACCTTTGATCTTTCTCAGGTCTTCATTTCCAACCTTATAAAAACAAGTTGCCACTTGGCAGGATTAAGGCTTTTGGTTTGTTTTTCTCAACGTTTTGGAAGTTTTTCGGCAACATTTACTTTTTTTTTAATTTCTTAAGTGTTTTTATTTATTTATGAGACAGCGTGATCAGGGGAGGGTGAGAGAGAGAGGGAGACACAGAATCTGAAGCAGGCTCCAGGCTCTGAGCTAGCTGTTAGCACAGAGCCCGACGCAGGGCTTGAACCCACAAACTGTGAGATCATGACCTGAGACGAAGTCGGACGCTTAACCGACTGAGCCACTCAGGTAGGTGCCCCTGGGCAACATTTACATTTTAAGGGACTCTCCAACCAGATTCGGCTTGTGGGCTTGTGTGGGCAGGGCCCTGGCAGAGGGCCGCCTGCTGCCTGGCTCCCCCGGGCTCCCCCATTCCTTGGCGGACCAGACCCCCGCGGCCTTCTGGTTCCGGACCCCAGCAGAGGGCCAGGCGGGAGGGAAGCAGACACACCCTGGAATGCTAGGAAGCATGCTGTGTATTTTCCAAACAATTTTATTGAAATGCGCCAAGAGTACACAGGCAGCACAAATGTATGAACAGGAAAAAAAAAATCACATGTACAATAATTTTTTAAAAAGTGAAGGTTAATCTTGGGAGATCTCAGTTCCCCTTCCCTCCCCCTCCAGACTTCCAGCGCTTCCATTATGCTTAAGCCTACTAACCTAGCATTTAAAAAAAGGAATACAGGAACTTTTGCAAAAAAACAAAAACAAAAACAAAAAACCCAAAACAAAACAAAAACCAAACAAACAGCATAAAGGAAAGAAACGTTTTCCTGCTCAGATGGGACTCTTCTGAGGCACCTATTAGGAGGCGTGCTGAGCGGTGGAGAAACACAACTTCAGGGTGTAAGGGTACGGCCCATCTGCGAGAGAGAGAGAGAGAGAGAGAACAGAGACACTTGTGGGGACCCCTCTCCAGGGCTCTGACGGGACGGCCCAGCCCCGCCCCGTCTCCACCACTGCAGCGGGACCGGTCACGGCCGCTTTTCACCCGCGGGCCAGAGCAGTCCCCTTCCTGGGTACGGAGCCAGCTCCAGCAACAGACACTGCTGGCTGTTTACCGGCAGCTTCTGACGCACTGAGTGCCACTCCCGAGGGGATAGTTGGGGTTCAGCGCCAGGCTGGCAGGGCGGGTGGCGGCCAACAGCCAGGCTGGCCCTCCCACGGGGACCATCGGGCCAATCTCCTGGCAACCAGGTTCCCCTGCCCGTGTCAGGAACGGTGAAGAGATTTCTGGGGCCCTATGTCGGTGGCGGGAAGGGCGGCTCTGGCCTGAAGCCGGCCCACCGTCAGCCTGGAGGGGCCGGCTGCCGGACACGCAGGTACTCACTGGGGTTCTTCATCTGGTAGTGATTCAGGAAGCCCAGAGTCTCCAGGGCGTCGCTCTTAGACTCCCACTCCAGCAGCCCGGAGGAGCTGCGCTCACCTGCTCACGGGGCAGAGGTTTTAGGCTGGGCAGGAGGCGGAGGCGGAGGCGGGGCCGGCCGCCCACCCGCAGCCCAGGCCCGGGGGCGAGGGCGGACCGGTACTCACTTTTGCCTGAGAACACTTTCACAGAAGACGGTCGCTTCACCCCCAGCTCGTCGCAGATCTGCAGAGATGCAAACCCCGTTGGGACACAGGAGGGCCACACGGCAAGGCGCAAGCGGCCCGGAAGGGGAGCGCTTACACTCTGACTGCAGCGTTTCTAAGCTTTCATCACACACACGCTCTGAAGTGGCCCCGTGGCCCAAATAAGGCGAAGACACACTCCTCAGACTCCGTTTTTACCAGAGTTAACCATCATCATTACAGTGTTACTGTTACGTTACCAAACAACGGAGAAACCGCTTTTTAAAATCCCCATCTACGGCCACTCGGGCGGCACTAAGCAAATGTTTGCTGAACCGAATGGCCACGCGTGAGGCCAGGGCAGGGTCTGAAGTCCGTCCCTGCCGCTCAGCCCCGCGCCCCTCCCGGCCCGGTTTCCTCAGGCCCGGCCCTCACACGAGAGCTCCCCTCCAGTGTTATCTGGGTCCCGAAGGGCCTGACAGGGTGGATGTTTGAGGCTGGACTCTGACCACTGCACGGTGTCACTCGGAGGAGGAAACTTCCAGAGAAGCTGCCGCCCACCCCTGCCTGTCAAAACTGCACACTGAGTCTGGCGTCCTCCTCGGCCCGTCTATCCTGATCCCTGCCGTGACCCTGGTACCCAAGCTGGGGCCTGGCAGAGCGCGGGGCCTCCACAGAGACCTGCTCAAAGTCTGAAACAAAGAGCCCGTTAGGACGGCCGTGGCACAGCACCCACCTCAAAGAAGTTCTCCTCGGTCACCTCCAGAGGGGCGTTGAAGAAGTGCAGCACGTTGCTCGGGTGCTGGATGCGGTTCTTGGCCGCCTGCTCCGGAGTGGAGAACCGATTGTTCCTGGACTCGCTGAAGTCTTTGTAACTGCACGACCCGTCTTCCAGCCCGTATGACTGCCCGGGCATGATGGCCGGCTGCTTGGAGACGCTGCAGCGCCGAAGGGAGCCCTCGGTCAGCCCCCGAGCCCCGCATGGGGGCCTCGCTCCACAGCCGAGGTGAGGCCGGCGCGCTTTCCCCCCTCACTGCTTCAGCTGAGCCCCAGGGAGCATTCCCACAACACCCCACTCCTGCCTGGACACGCAGCCGGCTCTCTCCCAAGCGGCCCGTCCCGCTTCCCTCCTTCGCAGCTCCTCTCCGACACTCCTGAGCCCGCATGGGCGAGGCACCTACCAGACGTTCAGCTTCTGCCCGAACATGAAGTTGTTGTTGAGGTGAGTGATGGCCCGGTCCACGGCATAGCCATCAGCCATTTCCACCATGGCGGCCCCCGGCTTGCTTTTCATAAATTTCACCTGGAGGACGGCAACCATGATCAGCGCCATCAGCCAACCTCCAGGGAACCCCCCCCCCGGGTCCCACCCGTTCTGAGTCACTTAAACGCCATAACTCCCGGCTCCGGAACGAGGCTTCCATCTCCTCACTTAGGAATAAGGTTTCGGGAGAACTGAGCAGCGGGTCTGACCCACAGGAAGTGCTCAGCTCAACAGTGCGTTTCTAACGTCAGTCAGGAGATGGTCCCTGGGCCTATCACTTAACGAAGTATGACAAAAGCCAGGGGACATGGCGAGAAAATAAAACGTCAGGCTCCTGGCTCTCAGCAGAGACCCAGCTTCTGATCCTGTTCCCCCACCCCGCCCCTCCCCATTCCCTGCTCACGCATGAGCGCACACTGTCTCAAAAATACTTAAAATTGGACACCTGGATGGCTCGGTTGAGTGTCTGACTTTGGTTCAGCTCATGATCTCACAGTTCGTGAGTTTGAGCCCCGTGTCAAACTGGGGCCTGCCTCAGATTCTGTGTGTCTCCCTCTCTCTGCCCCTCCCGTTCTTGCTCTTTCCATCTCTCAAAAATAAATAAATGTTAACAAAAACAAAACAACCTTGAGGGGCAAAAAAAAAAAAAAAAAAAGAAACCGTTTCTGTGTGTGTGT
Organism: Hyaena hyaena; assembly: GCF_003009895.1. Lineage (NCBI taxonomy): Eukaryota > Metazoa > Chordata > Mammalia > Carnivora > Hyaenidae > Hyaena > Hyaena hyaena. Next base: position 8,354,704 of record NW_024080641.1, on the reverse strand, counting down.
GACAGCACTGAAGACAGTAAAACAGAACAGGCACTAAAGCCCAGTTCTGTTCCCAGGCTCTGAGCCCTGCTCCCATGTGAAGGTCTGTGAACCTGGGCAAGTTATTCACCCTCCGTGCCTTCATTCCCTTCTTCGTCTAATTGATGATTCCAGTGAAATGCAAGTTACTACGTGCCGAGCATTTTTAATAGTGCCTGACACACAGGAGGAATGCTCAGCCTGCACCAGCCGCTGCTGCTTTGATGTGTGGGCTAGGCCGCGCTACAGGCTCAGGCAGAGGCACGAAGCCAGCTGGTCAGACGTGAACCGCCTGGTACACAGGCAAGGCAGGAAGGCCCGGTACTGCCAGATCATCCTAAGTTTTCTAGAGAGAATCCTCGCATGGTGATCTCTAACTACGTGAAGCTTTATAAATCACGCTCGTGTAATATTGAGTAGCAGTGCTTCTGTGTTAAAAAGTCCTGGAGTTAACACCCCCCCACGGAGAGGGCCAAACAAAATGTCTGCAGCTGGTCCCCTGCTCAACTGAGCTCCCCTCTCGGAACCAGCTGGCCCCTAGCCAGGCTCCGTCTCCCCCCGTAAGAGCTTGGGCCTGGCAGGTCTACAGCGAAGCCACGCGCTGCACGCGACTCACCTTCTCCACGTTGCCATACAAGCAGAAGACATTGAAGACCCGATCACAGTTCATCTTAGACTGGTCCAAGCCATAGACCATGAGCACAGGGCTGTCGGCGTGGGGGCCATACTCGGGTGGTGGGGGAGGGGGTGGGGGGTGCCCATACTGGGGGCCGTAGCGACTTGGGCCCCGGCGGTGACCCCCCACGGGCGGGCCCATCCTTCTCCCTTCGTAGTGAGGTGGGGGGGGCCCGTAGCCCTCATCATGGTAATGGCTGTGGTACCCACCGTGGGGCCCTCCTGGGGGGTGGGAAGGAAAGAGAGGGAGGGCGGGTGAGAATTTGCGCGGCGGGCGGCGGGCAGGGGCGCATGAGCCACGGGAGTCCACGGAGGGGAACCCCCTGCCCTCACCATATTCTGCGGGGTGGTCTCCCAGGAGAGGGGGCTGTCTCTGGCGTTTGTTAGGGTTGCTGCCAGGGTCACCTGCGGACAGAGAAAACAGTTAAGAGCCGAACTGGGCACAAAGGGGGTCTTCCCTCCTGACTAGAGGCTAACCTCGAAGACCTCCAGGTGCTGCAAGCCTTAGGCAAAGCCTCCCTTCCTTGAGCTGCTGGGGCCCCCCTTCCTGCGGCCTGACCCCGGGTGGGCCTGAAGCCCAAGGCTCCAGGCTGGGGCCCACGTCCCGTCCCCAGCCCGTACCACGCAGCTGGTTTCCTCTCTCTGGGAAAGAGGCGGCCCGCTTCTGGGCTCGCTCTCCCCTGCCCTGGCCTGAAGGGGAGGCCCGGCTCTCGGGTCCCCTGGGAAGCCCTGCAGAGGCTATGGAAGCTGTTAAGTCACGGAGGCCGACAACAGATCTCTGCAGCAACTCCCGCTGAAGGGAGGGGAGCAAAGAGCAGGAAGACAACCGAGGAAGGGCAGGTCAGAAGGAAGATAAAATCCGGCCCCCAAAGTCCCAAGGTTCTAGAAGCGCTAGGCCCACCCAGCTCTCTAGGCCCACCTTCCTCGACCCTGGTCTGCCCACAACCCTCTCCCCCCTCCACTCCACCCCCATCACATCGGACCCCGGGAGAGGGGCCGTAGGCAAGGACAAGCAGGGCAATAGGAGAACCAGTTCAGTTGAGCAGTCGCATACAAGGCATCGACATTCTCAGACCCGGACAATGGCGCAGATCCACCCCAGAGCCCTCTGCACTTCAGAGTCGCCACGTGACTTGAGCGCTCGAGTGCCGGACACTGTGCTGAGCGCTTTACAGACATCGCCGCTTCTGAAATTCCTCACAACAACCCTATGAGGTAGGTGCTGGTGCAGCCCCATTTTACAGATAAGGAACCCGAGCACTTAACTTTTAACTGAGCAGTTAAGAGACACAAGCTGGCCCAAGGTCACAAGGCAAGTTAGCAGCTGAGCCAGGATTTGAACCCAGGTCTGGCAGACTCCAACACCCACGCATCGAGACCACTGCCCTTTCCTGCCACCCAGCCTGGGTTTCGTTTTCAACAATCAGTCATTACAAAGATGGAAAAGGGCTACTTACAGCAGAAGTACAGAGTACAATGTCCATTTGTCACAAAAAACAAATCTGTATTTTCTCTTACCATTGGACGCTTCAACAGTGAGTTAGCACAGTTCTGAAAGATGGCGTCCCATCAAACATACACTGCGACCCTGCATCACATGGTTTTACAGTCATAAATACAAGTTACGGCACACATCCGCTACAAATCTTTTCTTTAAGAATTGTTTTTTTTTTTAAAGTCAATGCTTTTAATCAAAAATGGCTCACAGATGTTCTCTCCTCAGAAGATACCAGAAAAGTGGAAAATAAAGGTGTATGAAGTGGGTAGTGTCCCTCCGTGTTGTCACCTCCTCACATTGTGTGCTGCAGTGCGGTGGTGCGGTGCTTCTGGCTGTGTGGCGCTCCGTGTGCGTGTCTCCTGGTTGTGAAGTGTGCCGGGGGCCCCACTACGCCCGCGCTGTGGCCTCGGGAGCGCGCCCGGTTACCCGCCAGCAGGTAACTGTGTACCTCTGAGCTGTTTGGCTGTCTGGTTTTAGGTCTGGTTTTTTTTTTTTTTTTTTGATTTTTTTTTTTTGTTGCTGTTGTTGTGGTTAAGTTTTTTTTTTTTGGTTTCTGATCTCCAGTTGGTGCAGATTATGTTGGCAGCCGATGACTGCGGAAAAAATAAAAATATCAAAACAGAAAAGAAAAAAAAAAGGCCCTCCCCAAACCAAAGGACTTAAAAAAAAAAAACAAAAAACAAAAAACAACCCACATGGCGAGGAATGGAGAGAGGATCCTATTGTCTTGGAGGCCCATGGAATCTACTTCAGTCTATGAAACGTTCTCCGAAAAGAGCGCCGCTGGCTGGCTGGGAGAGCTCTGTTCTCTGTGTTTCCTACTTCTGTGTACATTCTCGGGTTCAAGTTTGCTTGGATTTTGCCTTTTTTTTTTTTAATGTTTAATAAAAAGCAGTGTCTGCTGCCATGTTGCGTCTCTTTCTCTCTTTGTCTCTGTCTGCCTCTGTCTCTGTGCTTGGAGCTGTTCCGTGGAGCACGGTGTGGTGTTCTTGATGTAGTGAGCTCAAGTCTGCGGCTGTTTCTGGGGACGTGGTGGAGGCTGCGTGTTCTGTTCTCTCCAGGAAGAGCTAGTGGTTCCTACCCTGTGTGTTGGTGGGCAATGTGCAGAGGCGGAGCCGCTGAAGTACGGTTCCCGAGGGGTGGCGAAGCACCGCCTCACTCCAGGTCCCCTCATCGGCTCTCGTGTTTGGCCCCCAGCCTCAGGGCGGCCAAAGCGGAGAGGCATCGAAACCAATGCACAGCCGGCCCCTGCCACTAGCCCCTGCCGGTCTGCACATCTTCTATTTGTGTTCCTTGGAGAAGAAATGGTTGGTTGCCATGTTTCTGTTAGCGGTCATGTAATGCCATTGCCCGCTCTGGTACATTCACTCGGTCACCAATTTGCCTCTGATCTCTGGAGGGGCAGCCATGCCCACAGCGCCCATTGTGAGGGTCCTGGGGAGAGTCTAGCCCACCCTGCCCATTGCTTCCCAGCCGCGAGGGCGAGCAAGACGGGCCTGCCTGGGAATGGGGGCCTTCGGCCTCCCAGAGCCTGTTGGAGGTCAGCGACCAGCCTCCTCCCTCAGCCCGCAGCCTAGTCCGACGTAGCAGACCAGGACACACAGAGACGGACGGTCCCGCTGAGGGGGTGCGGCTGGTTTTCAAAGGCACTCCTCCACCTCTCCCTCCTATCCAAGGCAGACCATTCTTGACAGATTCTAGAAAGGGGGTTGTCCATTTGGGCCCCCCGCAGAGATGTTGAGTCCCCTCTACAAGTGAGGGGAGGCATGTCCGCCCTGCTCCAATCCAGGGTGTCTCACCTCCACAAGGTCAGCTTGCTCAAAGGCTCTGCTCCAAGGGCCCAGGAACCCTCATGGCCTCCCGGGCCTGCTCCCCCCGCCTCCCCCAGCAGGCCCTCTCCATAGCGGAGAGCAAGAGAAGCCGTCCTGGCCCAGTGAGAATGGAGAGCTGATGACCCTGAGCAGGTCCCAGAAGGGAAGCAGCAGAATCCATCTGGGAGCTGCCGCCAGTTTACAAGCCGCCGCCTTGCCCTGTGCTCAGCTGAGGACCTGCTCCCCACCCCGTCCAAGCCTCTGCCTTGGCTCTGCACCCTCAGCCACATCGAAGGGCCCCCAGCAGCGGCTAGAACCTACAGAGGCCCCTTCATTCACTGTCTCCCACTGGGGTGTCTTTTCCGAGACCTGATCGCCCCCCCAGGCCCTCCCATGTCCACAGGGAGCCCAATGGCATTACATAACCCTGAGCCCGGGTCTATGAAGTGCACTAGTCAAGTGAAGGCAAGGCGGGTGTGTTTAGAACAAAGTGGCCATCAGGATTACCTTGTCCACTGAGATTGGGGTTTGTGTAGTCCCAAGTGTCCTGATCGTTCTTGAATACATTCAAGCGTGTAGGCTGCAGGGACAAGACACAGCTTGAAATTAGCCAGGCCCCGGCTCCCCTGGAAGCCGACAAGGGGCAGTCATTTCCAGAACCTACCTTTGCATATTCGATCTTCAGAGTGCAGCAGCCCGAGTAAATGTCAGCCCCATTGAGTGAGGCTTTGGCCCGCTGGGCACTCTGCACAGAATCAAATGTGAGTAAAGTTAAGGAAAGCCCTGGGATGGGTGCTCTCTGGGAAGGGCTGCAAGCTGGCCCAGGAAGGGAGGACAAGGAGCACTGAAAGACCACATTGCACATGCGCTCTACACGTGTGCTCCCTGCCCTGTCACTAGCCGCCTGCACGAAGACGGGCTGGAGGGCTGCCTGGGCGAGTGGCCACTGTCCTGAGTTCCCCTGTCGTCTGCACTCCCAGCCCAGAGTGGCTGGCAGCCCCCACTGCCACCACCCCAGGCTAAGCCACTTTCTTTTTTAGCCCAGTCCTCTCCCTCTTATGCCACGTGCTGTGATCAAAGCCGATCTTAACACATCAACCAGATGATGCTCCCGCCTCGGGACTCCATCAGTGGCTTCCCACTGCGTAGATGCCCTGCTGACCTCTTCCAAGGCCTGCAGGAACCTTCTGCTTCCGCCTGCACCAAGCTCCTGCCCACCTGAGCACCTCTGCACGAACCAGTTCCTGTCTTGGAACACCAGCTCCTACCTCCTCACAGAATTAGATACACCCTGTCAGGTGTCCTGGTCACTCCCTGCACCCCACTTCTCCCCCACAGCACTTGACCGTGAGCTTTCGCGTACGTCACAGACTGCTTATGAACGACCCCTCCCATCAGACTGGGCACGCTCTGAAGGAATGTGGCAAACAGCAGGCACTCAAGAAGTTCCATGCTGGTTGAAAAGACAGAACATCCACCTCAAAAAACCTCCCTCTCCCAGCAAAGGATATTCCACCATGGCCTGGACGCCATTCTTCCGGAAAATAACAATTCTCTGGACGGGGCCACAAGGATTGCAGATAGTGTAAAGAACATCCTGTAAGAAGTACATGGGCAAGATGAAAGGGCACCGGTAGGTCAATCTGCCTCAGACAAGGGGACAGGAAGGAAAAAAGGACGATCTGACAGAAGCATCTAAAACAAGGCTCGCTGACACGCACCGTGGTGATCGAATAGATCGGGTTCAGGATGGTAAAGAGAAGCACGCTGTTGACGCTCCGGGAGTCATCCGAGTCCCCGGGGCGGGAGATCTTCTGGCTAGTAGAGTAATTGACGAAAGCCGGGTGGCCAGCGATGTAGATTTGGTTGTCGGCTGCGTAGTTCACGGCGTTGCAAGCCCCTAGAACATCTTCAAACTCCACCAACGCTTGTCTCTTTTTCGGCATTACTACCACATAACTGGCAGAGAGAACACAGGCTTCAGTCCTTCCAGAAGGCAGACAAGAGGAAGATGTTCCACTTTCTGTGAACTGACTCCTCTCTCACGACTCCTCTGTACCTCCATCACGTTTTCCTGACCTGAACACCCAACACCCGAAGTGGCACAACAGATGAAAGAGCCCGCATCACCTCCTCTGAGAAGCCTGCCTTCCTGAAGCCTCCTCCCTGGACTGAGGCAGCTGCCTTCTACGGACTCCTGGACTTTCCTATCACAGTGCTGACCACTCTGGGTAGGTGGCTGTCTGGGAGAGGCCAAAGACAATCTCATTTGCTACTCTATTTCCAGCACCTAAGGTGTAACAAATACACTTAATAACTATTCGCTGAATGAGAGAATGCGGACTAGAAACTCTAGAAACTATAAGGGGGAGTGGGGGGGACATGAAACTTACTAAAAATCTGGCCCCAACTAGGACAGCCAAACCCAAAAGCAGAGGGGGGACCAGGACATAGCCAAAGGACCCTGGGCCAAACTGGCCACACCCCTTCCAACCGAAAACTAAGAACGCACAGGAAGCTAAGAAGTTGACTCCTCTATGTCCACCCCTGGCCTCTGAGCACAGTACCTGATGGGTCCAAATTCCTGCAAGGCCTCCACAAGGTCAGCTTCCACCACTCCGTCGATCAGGCCCCTGATGTGGACAACTGGGGAGGCAGGGGTTTTGTGGGGGTCATCGTAGTTCTCCTGAGAAAGGAAGCAAGAACGTAACTTTGTTTCCTGCTGTACGAGATAGTGGCCCGCTGCCGTGGGTGCTGCTGGGGCCGCAATCGATGAAGCGCTTAAGTGTCATCGCACGGCAGACAACAAAGGATGGCACTGCACAGATCGGCCCAAAAGGGTTTGGTGCCGGCTAAGTACAGGCCCCAGGGGGTGGCCACTTCCCTATGGCTCCTACTGCAAATGGAAAATGAAGCATGTCCCCTACCTTACCTTCCTCCTAGAACTTCTCTTCCCAGCGGCCAAGAAAACAGGGGAAGGACTGGGGTGGAGAGGGACAGTAGTTGCAAGAAGCGCTCCAAGGGTCCTCTGCCACAACCCGAATCAGAACACCCCCTCTGCGCCTGATGGTCTCTCTGCCCTTTCCCCAGTGAAACGCATTGCTTAGCCACGCATCACTGCTCCCCACACTCACCCCCAGGTTCAGTCACAGCACAACAGCCCGTAACCCAGGAGCTGTGAACGCCAGGGCAATCTCAACTGCCTCAAGTCTTTAATAACCCACCAAAATTTGTGTTGGAAAACACTGCCTAGGCCAACCTCAAGAAAAACAAGACAAAAAAGGTCCCTCTGAAAGAAAAAGAAACTCCAACCCACATGGCTATAAACCAAGATCATTCCCTTCCAAGAACTATCTTTCCACCCACACACAGAGAGAAGCCGCTGGGAATCATAAGAAAAGTAACTTTCCCCGTGTCTCCTGGGCTCTGGGCCCAAACTCCTGTCTGGGCACTGCCAAGCAGAAGCCCCTGGAACAGGGGCAGAATTGGATCCTATTTCAGGAATGAACCACACAGACCACAGGAGGCACACCCGCCTGATGATGGCTAGCAGCTCAGCAGTGTGCAGTTCCACAGCCTGGAAATTCGAATCCTAGCCCCCCCCCCCCGCCCAGCTACAGGATCTACACAAATTCACCTCATCTTTACAAGTCCAGAAATGTAATACCGCCCTGTTATCTCATACCGAGGTCTTGAAGATTTAATTAAGGAATTTTTTTAAATGCGTGAAAAGAGGCCAGGCACAGATTAAACCACTAGGAAATCACAGCTACAGATCACCATGAGAGCCTGGAAAACCCTGCAAATGGCCGAACGGGAGAGGGCTTCAGGAACTTGCAGGGAGGAACTGGGCTCCAAGCCAGGAGGAACAAATGGTGGTCCTTTCCGACTACGAGACCGAAAACTTAACTCTCACCCTCAGGGACCACTTTGGTTCACCAAATCCAACCCTAACTGCATCCAGTTAACTCCCGGAAATTGTAAGCTAACTTGTGGCGGTTCCAAAGTTTATTTAATTCCCAGACGGCTAAAAAGACCTTTCACGAGCTTTTCTTCCGGTGTTCACCGCCCACAAAAATGGGGACACATTCTGTTCTGGGGGAAGAGCCTCAAATAAAATCAACTGCTCTACTGAGACCAACTATGACACTATATGGATTCAACAGTGATCGGGCAGAATTCCCCACTCAAGCGCGGAAAAGGCCACCGCCCACCCATTCCCGCTCACGCGGTGCCACCCCGCCCACGAGGCCCAAGCAGAAGAAGTGCGCTTGCGCATGAGGGCCTTGAATTAAACGATAAAGGGGGAGGAAAAAAAAAAAAAACGGCCGGGCCGCGTGCCTGGCCCCCACACCCCAGCCCGCGGCGCCTGCGCACTGCGCCGCCCGCAGGGCGAGCTACTTCCTCCGCCTCCTACACCGCCCCCCCACCCCGGCTTGGAGTAGCGCGCACGCGCAAGCGCCTGTCCTCGCGCAAACCCCGCCGTTTGCCCAACGCCTGCCCCTCCCCCACCCCGTCACAGCGCGAGGGCCTGGGCGCGTGCGCAGAGGCCCCCCCACCAAATGAATACCCTCAAGGTGGAAATTTTTCCCTCCCTTCTCGGCCGTCCCTGGCGCCTAAGACCCTGGCCTCACCCCGCCGCCGCCGCCCGCCGCCCCGGCTCCTCCACCGCCGCCGCCACCGCCTCCGTGCTGGTCGCCAGCGTTGTCCGTCTTGAGCCGCTTAGGGGCTCGGCCGCCCTCACTGCCGCCGCCGTAGTAGCGGCCACCGCCGCCTCCGCCGCCCGCCGCCGCCATCTTCACCATCGCTCCCGACCGCCTCCGCTGCTCGTCCGGCTGCTGCCTCTGCTCCAGCCGCCGACGCCGCTTCTCCGCCCGGGGCAGCAGCCTCCGCGACATGGCGGCGCAGAACCCGCCTCCCCCCGCCTCTCATTGGGGGAGGGACACGCCTGTCACCCGCCGCCCCCACCCGATAGGGGGAGCCACTGGTCCCGCCAAGGGGGGAGGGGAAGCCTCTGCACGCCTTGCACGCCTATTGGATGCAGCCCACGCCGTTCTGCAGGAGGGCCCGCCCTCGTTTGTCTGGGACACTCCTTATAGGCTAGCGCTTTCTGCCAGTCATTTCGCCAACCCCGCCGCCTTAAAATAAACTCCAATTTGATAGGTCGGATTTCTGGCACGGCCTGCCCTCCTTTGGAGCACCTGATAGGAACGGCGCTCCCCACTCGCCTGAACAGCCCCGCCTTCTTTCCACTTTCATTGGCTTCTTCACTAATCCCTCAAACCGAAACGTCTTAGTCTTCCAGTCCCAGCGACTACCTTCCCGCGCCACTTGGCAAGGAGAAAAGGAAACCCCTCCCTTTTGCCACTCTCCAGTGGTTACTGCAGGTGCCCATCTTCTTCGTCTCTACTCGATTAGTCAATGAAAGGGTCCCCTCACTAGACAGTAGGACCACCGGTGGGCTTTGATTGGGTGAAAAAGGGAAGCCCTCCCCAGGCCGGTAGGCGCTCTTTGGTGCAGTCAAGGAAAGGATCCGAAGCGAGAGCGCAAGCGCGAACAGGCTTTCTGACGTCTCTGGAGGCGGGGCGACCCTCTCAACCGGCGAAGGCCTCTGACCACCCCAAGCATTGATTAACATGCCGCGGGTGGGTAGCGCCCGAAGCCTAGATTGAGACAGAGGGGCAGCTGCCAGTACAGCTCTGTCCCCGCCACTACCTTACTACTCTCCACCTCGAACCTTCACAGTCCCGGAGGAATTGCCATAACCCAAACTTAACCTTTGCAGGAGAAAACCATTTGCTACTGCTGTCTTAGGACCCTGTCAAGTTCGCGGGTTCATTTCACCGCTCCACCTCTATATTCGGCCACAATAGTGCCTTTCCGTTTGCGCACCTTTCGACCTCTGCCCGTGCACGTCCTTCCCTCTAGAACACTTTGCCCACTAGTCCTGCCGAAGGGATCACTCCTCTTGTCCGTGCGGCAGTCTCCGCTCTGAAAGGCGTTCCTAGTCCACACCAGCCCTGCCTCCGGGCCTGCCCTGTGACAACCCCTGACCACTCAGGCCAGTGGTTTCCACGCGACAGTCCTGACCTCCCTGGCTTGCAACAATCTGGGGACTCTTCCTGCGTGGAAGTCGTGCGGGGGCAAGGGAGAGCCAGGTCCTTGGGGCGTCCTGAGGTTCTACGCGTCTCTTCCTTCCTTGGAGACGGGGTAGGGAGACCCCGAGCCGGAACTTAGGGGCAGGGCCGGAGGCTGAGCCGGGATCGCGCCTAAGGCTCTAATGTTACGGGGCTGACTGCTGCAGGTGGGAGACGCTGCGCTTACACAGGACTGAGTCGTGGAAGTACGGGCGACTGCCCCAAAGATGCTTCGGAACATTCCCAGTGGGTGAAAGAGGGTTCCCGAAATAGGAGCCCTCGTGGAAACTAAGTTTGAAATAGGGTCAGTGGCACTAAGAGAGTGAGACAGGACTGGTGGGTCCGCGGGGTTGGGAAGATAAAGTTGGGAGTGGGCTGATGGGGATCTAAATCAGTTCCCGGTCACACCGGGAAGCTCCGAAACGGCCAGCCGAGCACACCGGGGGGCGGCGCAGCTCCTCCGACACGTGATCCGCGCGAAGGGAGCGAGGCGGGGCGCGTCCCACCGAAGGGCGGGGTCGCGAGGTCCCGACGTCAGAGGAATGCGGTGGGGGGAGGGGGGAGAGGGGCCCCTCCCCTCCCCGCCCCCGCGCCCGGCCCGTACGCCCCTCGCGCCGTCGCGCGCTGTCGGGACGCGGCGGAACAGTCCTCGGCGCCACACGTTCCGGGATCGCTCGCCGGCGGGCCCGCACCCACGGCGGACGACCGGGCGGCCGCGTTATCTGCACCGCCTCGCTCCCGGCCTCCGCCCCTCCCCCACCCCTTGCGCTCCGGCGGCGGGCGGCGCCTCCCACCCATCCCCCTGCACCCCTCCCCGACCCCTCGCCCCCAGCCCCTACCAGCTCGGCGGCGAGCCTGGCCGGCCGTCCGGGATCGGAAAGAGAGCAGACACTGGGAAGTTTTGGGGGAGGGAGGGGCGGGCCTTAAAGGGACCACGACCTCTTTTCAGCCTGAAAAAAAAAAATACGGGGTGGGGGCGGGGGGAGAGATCGAGAGTTGCTCCGCGGTTGAATGGTGGGAACGACGCCAGAAAGGAATGGAAAGACTTCTGTTATGAGCCCTCACAGGTTACGGCTTCGCGTCCCGTCTTCCCCAAACACCCAAACCCCTTATCGCCCCCTCCACCTTCCATCTCGGAAAGTCACGCAGTTGTTTGGCAGTGACGCCTCATTCCTCCTGGTCAGCCAAGTGTTGTGTTAGTTGAGGTTAATGTTGGGGCGCCCACTGTACAGTTGAGGAAATGAGCTCAGAGGACGCCAGCGACTAATCCAGAAACCCTCCCGCTTGTAGATGGTCCTAGCGGGCTTTGCCTGCCGCTAAAGACGAGTAACCACCGCACTGCAGTACCTGTTGTGGTTCTGGGGGCTGCAATATGCAGTGGCGTTTAAGGGCACAGGCGCCGGGGCCAGACTGCTGACCTCAAAGATGGAGGCTGCCCTTACAACTCTTGTGGCCTTGGGAAAGTAATTTAGCCTTTTGGGGCCTCTCTTTTCTGATCCAGTGGTAATAGCTCCTGCCTACTAGGGTGGTCTTGAGGAATGGTGAGAATGTCTGGAAGCAGAGGGGCCGCAGGCCTACCCCCATTACACAGATGAGGTAAATTGAGGCTCAGGGACAGGAAACACTAGTTGAAATACACAAGGAAATATAGTCACTCCCTTAACACCCACAAGAAGTAATCTGACCCTCTTAGGCCCATCCGTGCTTTTCCCACCTGTTCTTGACTCTTTCTGTTCATCAAATGCTCAGAGCTCATTCCTGACTTTGCACCGGCTCCTGCCTCTGCCTAGAATATTCTCCCAGATCTTTGCTCCTCATCAGACAGCCTGTGGCTCAAACGTCACTTCCAGCATTAGCCGCCATAGGCTGTTAAAACCATGGCTCCCCATTTATCTCCCCCTTTTTTTTTTAATGTTTTTTATTTTGGGGAGACAGAGTGTGAGCCCAGGAGGGGCAGAGAAGGCGCGAGACACAGAATCTGAAACAGGTTCCAGGCTGGGAGCTGTCAGCACAGAGCCTGCCAGACACAGGGCTCGAATCCACAAACAGCGAGCTCATGACCTGAGCCGAAGTCTGAAGCTTAACTGACTGAGCCATCCAGGTGCCTCTTTTTGCCCTTTTTATGAAGATCATTTCCTATTCATATATATAAAGAGCTGTTTCACTGTTTTCTGTTTTTGCTTCTAGCAGTTTTATGAGATAACATGTGTAACTTTGCTTAAAACCTGTAATAAAATACCGAGATAGCACCCAGCTTAACCAATAAAATATCAACAGCATCTTGGGGTGCTCTCCATGTCCCTATTCAACCACATCACCATCTCTGCACTCAGACATAACTGCTATCCTGAATTTTGTCTTTATAATGTTCTTGCTTTAACTTCTGATTTTACGTATTCCAGAGCAATCTATTGTTCTATTTTCCAACTTTCTATCTCCCAGTAGTATATTTTTGAGACTCATCTGTGATGATAAGAATACTTTCTTTTGTTCTTTCTATTTTAGAGCGAGAGAAAGGGTGAGTTGGGGAGAGGGGCAGAGGGAGAGAGAGAATCTTAAGCAGGCTCCATGCTCAGTGCAGAGCCCGATGTGGGACTCGATGCCACGACCCTGGGATCAGGAGTTGAGCTGAAATCAGGAGTCGGATGCTCAACCGACTGAGGCCACCCAGGCGTCCCCCAAAATACCTCTCAGTTAATTCATTGCTGTGTAATATTCCATTGTATGGATGTACCACAATTTATCAATTACTGATAGCAGGCATTTGGGTGGCTCCTCAATATTTGTTTCTAAGGAAGAAATGCTTGGTCTAGCTACGTCAAGACAAAGGCAGAGTGGTATTTGGGACAGAAGTCAGCCATGACCAAAGCTGAGAAGGACTGTTGCCATCGGCCTACAGAGTTGCTCCCCTGGAAGCCATTTCACCCCTTCGTGATGATGTAGGGGGACTGTGATGGCCCGGGAAGTGCCTTTTTGGTTCTGACTTGTCACCGTGTTGATTTCTCACAGACCTTACCCACTTTGAAATCGTAATCTAGCCACTGGGAGACACTCCCCGCGGATCCCCCTTTCTTGCATTGGCTGTCTCTTTCTTCCACTATAAAATAAATCGTAAAAGAACAGAAAACAAGGATTGAATGTGACACATTTTTCTAGAACTTGGCTCCCACCAGACATGGCCTCCAAGACCTAAGTCTTTCCTGGGCTGACCAAGCTTCTTAACCTATCTCCTTGGTAAAAATCAGTGATGTTAGGGCTGTCAGTGCTGTTAAAAATAAGGAGGGATATGGGGCACCTGGGTGGCTTAGTCGGTTAAGCGTCCTACTTTTGCTTAGGTCATGATCTCGCGGATCGTGGGTTCGAGCCCCGCGTCGGGCTCTGTGCTGACTGCCAGCTCACAGCCTGGAGCCTGTTTCAGTCTGTGACTCCCTCTCTCTCTGACCCTCCCCTGCTCACGCTGTCTCTCTCTCTCTCTCTCTCCTAGAAAAAAAAAAAAAGTTAAAAAAAAAATAAGGAGGGATAAAATTAGAACATGCAGAGACACAGTGTCAAAGTTGAGACTTTTCTGAGGTGCCCAGAACTAGCATTTTCACCCAAGCCATGATTTTCAGATGTCCTAAAGCTAGCCTTTCACCCGTAATGATCGAGTTCCTTCTAGCAGGGCCGTTTCTTTTGTAAAGGAAGTACAGGTTTGGGGGGTGGGGGGGTACTGTGAAGAAGAACAAAAAAGAAAAAGAAAAAAAGCAAGACTTTAACCTTCTAGTGTTGTCTTATGCAAATAGGTGCGAGTTTCCAGGGCTTATAAGTGGGGGATCGTTGGCTCACGTGTTCACCTTCCGCCAACATTATTGGATAATGTCAAATTGTTTTGGACACACTCTGTGCTATCTATTCCTGCTAGCGGTAGAGGAGAAGGGCTCATTCTTTTTAACGTCTGGAGAGGTTTCCTCGGGTGGATGTCCCGTAAGCTGTCAAATGAATAAGCACTGAATTTGTTCCCAGGCTTCTGTTACCACCAATACTGGCATAATGACCACCCTCCGGGGGATATGTTTGTTTCCACAGAGGCAGCGTCTCTCTGATATCTGCCTGGAAGTGCTGTTCCAAGAGAATGTACATTGTATTGTATTGATTACTCTATGATTATGTTTATTATGTCTTTCTTTCTTTGGGTTTCTTCTGCTGTTCTCTGTCAAAACTTCTTACGCTGGGAAAGCTCATTAATGCAAAGTTTTTCTTCTTTTCCAATATAAGCATTTGGGGATGATGAGGGAGCGTGGGGCGAGCTGAGGACAAAGTAGAAGCTAGCATACCCCCCTTGCCCCAGGCGGGGTGTGTGTGATATTCTTCTGCAGCTCCTGGCTGCCTATGGACAAAGGAAAGGAAAGAAAACAAATGGCTAACGGATAAAGATCTCAGTCATACAGGATATGGGTGTCAGTCTACAAATGTCTTGGTAATTTACAAGAAAAAGGCAATCCTAGAGCGCCTGGGTGGCTCAGTCGGTTGAGCATCCGACTTCGATTCAGGTCATGATCTCATGTTTTGTGGGTTCGTGTCCCACGTCGGGCCCTGTGCTAACAGCTCAGAGCCTGTATCCTGCTTCAGATTCTGTGTCTCCCTCTCTCTCTGACCCTCCCCTGCTCACACTGTCTCTCTCTCATAAATAAATAAAAAGCATTAAAAAAAAAAAAAGGCGATCTTACCAACAGCCTAATCTCCAGGTACCTATTGACTCAGTTTCCTTGAGCCCCAACATCAGCCCTCCTTAGTGATGTGGGGAATGAAGGCAGGAAGGAAATGGCAGGTAAAGTTAAATTTCCTCATGGCCTGCAGGCCATTGACAAATACTTAGGCAAATAGAGGGTAGAACATTTCTCCAGGAATCCCCTACTGTCCTATCCTAATGTTAATGCCTTACTAGAGGAAAACAACCTTAGCCTAATAATAGCAAGGCCTCAGGTATCTGAAGAGTCCTCTTTAGCATATCAAAGTCCCTCTGGAGGCCTCCGTTTTGACTTTATCTCCCCAACTTCGTAGTATATAATGAGCCACTCTTCATCCCCCCAGTGCAGCTCTTTCTGCCCATGGGTCCTGTCCTCATGCTTTAATAAAACCACCTTTTTGCACCAAAGACGTCTTTAATAATTCTTTCTTGGTCATTGGCTCCGGACCCTCCGACCATCACCCCACCCCCCCCCAAAAAAAAAAATCTCATCATGGCTATGACTTTCCCTCTCCATGCTGATTTAGCTGCATCCTCCAGTTTTAAAATTTCCATCCTAATTTCTCACAAGCAGATAGGGTTTCCAGTTATCTTTTTGTTGTTGATTGCTAAAATAGTTGCCAGTAGGGTGCCTAGGTGGCGCGGTCAGTTGGTTAAGCATCCGACTTCAGCTCAGGTCATGATCTCAGTGTGAGTTTGAGCCCCACATTGGGCTCCCTGCTGTCAGTGTGGAGTGTGTTTGGGATCCTCTGTCCCCCTCATTCTGCCCCTCCCACATTCACTCTCCTCAAAAACAAATAAACATTAAAAAAATATTTTTTTAAATTTTAATATTTTATTTATTTCCGAGAGAGACAGAGACAAACAGCCTGAGCAGGGGAGGGTCAGAGAGAGAGCGAGATACAGAATCCAAACCAGGCTCCAGGCTCTGAGCTGGCAGTCAGCACAGAGCCCGATGCAGGGCTCGAACCCACGAACTGTGAGATCATGACCTGAGCCGAAGTCTGATGCTTAACCAACTGAACCACCCAGGCGCCCCTAAAAAAATATTTAAAAAATAAGATAGTTGCCAGTAGACACATTTTACATTTCGTAAGACTTCTCCAAATTACCCTTTATTAACACCATAGCAATTTGAGTTCCCATCATTATTATATAAAAACACCTGTCTTGCCGCTCAGAAACACTGCAAAAGTTTTTTACATTTGCATTTTTAACAACCTAAGCAGTAAAGGCCGGTTTGTGTCTGTTTTTAGTAAAAGCTAGTTTTAATTTACATTTATTTTCTCTTTAAATTTTTTTTAAACATTTATTCATTTTTGAGAGAGAGTGAGACAGAGTGTGAACAGGGGAGGGGCAGAGAGAGAGGGAGACCCAGAATCCAAAGCAGGCTCCAGGCTCTGAGCCATCAGCACAGAACCCACGAACTGTGAGATCATGACCTGAGCCAAAGTCAGATGCTTAACCAACTGAGCCACCCAGGCACCCCTACATTTACTTTATCTTATTGGAAGTGAGTCGTGTGTGTGTGTGTGTTCACATGCCATTGGAACCGCTGGGGAGGAAAAACATTCCAGGCAGAGGGAACACCAAACGCAAAAGCCGTGAAGAGAGAACTGAAGTGTGACTCAGTTGAACAGCAGTGGCATGTGTGAGAGGAGACGAGTTCAGAGAGGTGATGGGGACAGGTGTGTGGCATCCAGTGGGACATGGCGGCTATGCAGACTCTGGCTTAAAAAAAAAACCATGAGAGGGTCCCCCCAGAGTGACAGGGGCTGGCATGGTCACCCTGATGTGGCTGGTGCCTTGGGTTCCCGTTGGAGATGGCTTGTTCCGAGGACATGGCACACGGGCGCCTGGAGGCAGTGGACTCTGTCCTGCGGGCAGTGCTGTGCATATGAAGCCCTGTGCGGTTTCCCCAGCCAACCGATCCCAGGTGATTTGGGCTGCGTTCTTCGGCGCAACTATATTGTTCTGGATTCTCTAGTGCTTTTGGCAGGACTCAGAGGCTGTGCTGAGCCCTTTTATACTCATGTCCTTTCCAGTGGGTAGCTGCAGAATTCGGTATCCTTCCTGCTGACAAAGACCGAGAATGTAGACCCAACTTTTTCCAAGAGCCAGGTGAGAATTTTAAGAAATTACAAACTTCAGGGGGCCTGAGGGGCTCCGTCAGTTAAGCTTCCGACTTCTGCTCAGGTCATGATCTCACCTCTCGGGAGTTCGAGCCCCGCCTCGGACTCTGTGCTGACGGCTCAGAGCCTGGAGCCTGCTTCCCATTCTGAGTCTCCCTCTCTCTCTGCCCCTCTCCCTCTCACGCTGTCTTTTACTCTCAAAAGTACATAAACGTTAAAAAAATTTTTTTTTAATTACAAACTTCATAGTTACATTAAAGTTGTAAGTCAAAGCGTTTTGATCGAGAATGAAAAAAAAAACCAGAACAAGATCAGATTAAAAAAAATTTTTTATTGAGATATATTCACTCTTTTAGAGAATACAACTTAGCGGCTTTTATTCACGAGGTTGGGCAATGATCACCACTGTCTAATTCCAGAAGTTTTTTGATCACTCCCCAGAGAAATTCCGTATTTTTTAGCAGTCACCTGCCTTCAGCCCATAGCAACCACTAACCTGCTTTCTGTCTCTCTGGATTTGCCATATAAATGGAATCATAAAATATGTGACCTGTTGTGCTCAGGCTTCACATATGTTACGGAATGTCCTCCTTCCCTTTTTGTGGCCAAGTAATATTCCACCGTGTGGACATACCACATTCGTATTCATCAGTTGAATACAGATTCTCCATGACTTCCGCTCCCAGCTCACTGTCTTCCAAGCAGCCTCTCATCATTCTTCGTGATTTCTATACCCGCGTAGGTGACCCTCGGACCATCCTGCCCTCTGGGCGCCTAGACCTCGTCTTCTCCTGTGAACTTGTCCTCCTCCAGCCCCTCCCACCATGGACACACCTACACCTTGTCTCAGTAACCGAAGCCTCTTAGAACCTCAGCTTCACGCATCCCACTCACTGTCCATTGTAGCCTGTCTTTCTAGTTCATTCCCTCCAAAACCTCAACTCCAACAGCTCGCTGACCCTACCACCTTCCCCGCCTTTCCTCTACCCCTCAACCCCATCACGTCCTCACACAGATTCGATCCCTTGACCGACCATCGTGATCGCCCCCTCACACACGTTCACTGCACACTTCTCTGCTTCACCATACCCGGCTGGTAAAACCACATTCCTTATTAGATCTAAGCCTCGACCTGCACGTCTGAATGTGGGTGGAGAAATGTATACAACCATGATAACTGGCCTTGCCTTAAAATACTTTTTTTAATGTTTATTATTTCTGAGAGAGACAGGATGAACGGGGGAGGGGCCAGGAGAGAGGGAGACACAGAATCGGAAGCGGGCTCCAGGCTCCGAGCTGTCAGTGCAGAGCCTGACGCTGGGCTCGAACCCACAAGCTGTGAGATCATGACCTGAGCCGAAGTCGGATGCTTAACCCACCAAGCCACCCAGGCGTCCCATGGCCTTGCCTTAGATTCATGCTCAGCCACTTGGAGTGAACCCACAGTGCCGCTCAGCAAATCTGTGTCCCAGTGCCTTTGTCTCTTCTCCTCAAACCCCCAAGACCTCCTTCCTCATCCTCACTCTCAGCAGTGACATCCCTCCCTGAGTAACCACAGCCACCTTCCCACCGTGCCCCCCCCCGCATCTTCCCTCCACCCTCCTCCACCATCCCCCTCTACCGAGGTGGGGGAGGCAGAGCCAACCATGTTCCCATCTGCTGGCCTTCCTTTCCCCCCCATGCATAGTCTTATTTTTCTCTTCCCCCATTCAAGAAATGGGTCCCCTGTGGGCTCCGGGGCTCCAGAGAGAAAAGTGACAGGCCCCAGAACAGAACTAGGTCAGCTTTCTTTTCTTTTTTTTTAAGCCTCTTCGGGTCTCTAAGCAGAAGTAGCTTCATGGTCTGTTGGGCTTCAGATTGAAATTTCTGATGCCCTCAGGGGCTGATGAGTGAAGCCAGTCCAGTAGAGGAAAAATTCTCAGTTACATTAAACAGTTGTGACACTCCCCCGTTCCCCCTCACACACACTTATCAGTGACACCCAAGAAAGCACATGTATTTAAAGCATACAAGTTGATGAGAGTTGGTTTATATAGAGAGCTGTGAGAGGCACCTGGGTGGCTCAGTTGCTTAAGTGTCTGTCTCCTCATTTTGGCTCAGGTCATGATCTCATAGTCTGTGGGATCGAGCCCTCTGTTGGGCTGTTTGCTGAGAGCATGAAACCTGCTTGGGATTCTCTGTCTGCCCCTCCCCTGCTCTCTCTCTCTTCTCTCTTTCCCTCAAATAAATAAACATAAAAAAACCCCACCTGTAAAGCTACCACCACAACCAAGATCATGACAGTGAAGGGGCTCCTGGGTGTCTCAGTCGGTTAAGTGTCCAACTTCGGCTCAGGTCATGATCTTGTGTTCGTGGGTTCGAGCCTGGAGCCTGTCTTTGGATTCCATGTCTCCCTCTCTCTCTGCCCCTCCCGGCTCTCTGTCTCTTAAAACCTAAAAACATTAAAAAAAAAAAAAAAAAGGTCATGACAGTGAGAATGAACACATCCATCATTCCTGATTTTCTTCATGCCTCTTGGTTAACCCTCCATGCCTCACCCTTCCTACACACAAAGAAAGATCTATGTTCTGTCACCATTGCTTAGTTTGAATTTTCTGGAATGCAATTTATATGGTATGTATTCCCACGTCTGGCTTTTTTTCACTCAACATGATTGTTTTGAGATCCATGCACGCTGAACTAGGCCATTGCATGGAACAGTTTAAGTCACTCCAGTTGGTTTATTGAGTCACCTGCTGGCATACATTTGGGTTGTTTCCAGGTTGGGTCAATTACAAACAGAAGTGCTTTGAACACTTGGTGTCCAAGTGTTTGTGTGAACATTTACTGTCATTTGTCCGGCATATATACCTGGGAGCTGAATGCCTGGGTCATATATGGGAGTTATGTGTTCAACTTTTTAGGAAACTGCCATCAAGTTTCCAAAGGGATTGTACCCTGCGTCATTGATTCTTCATCACCGCCACCACCACCACTACCATCATCATCAGCTGGAGAAAATGAGTCTTTTTTTTGAATGTGCTCATGCCTTCCTTTAACAAGTATTTATTGGGTACTGCATTGTCCTTGGTGTGTGTGTGGGGGAGCAGATGGTTGACTTAGATCCCCTCTCAGCACAGGTGATACGGTGTAGAGGTGGGGAGCACATAGGTACTCAGGAGACAGATGGCCTGGGTCTGCATCTGGGTCCTGCCATTTCCTAGCTGTGTGGCCTTGGGCAAAGCCTCCTAGCTCTGAGTCTTGCCCGGTAAAAAGGGATTGGAGATTATGGAGTCTTCACCACCTGAGGTGTGGCATTGCTGGTTTGCAAAATTGGCCTCGTACACAGAAGACAAGGGGAGGCCAAAGAAAGAGGTGGACCCTCCAGGTGGGTAGGTGGCAGGCTTAATAAGCAAGGGAACTTACTTACAAGGCTTGTCTTGGGCGCCACAAGATGAGTAGATCTCCCCACCTACCCACCCACCAGAATCTGAGTTTCTACAGAGACCTTAACTGGACTCATGGATAACGTCCACATGGGCTCAACAACACCTTACTCTGTCAAGGCCACATCCTTGGAACAGCTCCCACTGCGGGAACAGTGAGCAGAAGTACATTCCATGGTCAGGGGAGGGAGGGAGGAGCCTCTGATTGCTCAAGTCCAGATCATGGGTCACCCAGCGGTCATGTTCTCTGTGTGACTTCCCCCAATACCCAATACCTCACGACCACTTCTTACAATCTTACAAAAAACCCGTTGTTCTTCTTCTCCTTCTTCTTCTTCTCCTTCTTCTTCTCCTTCTTCTTCTTCTTCTTCTTCTTCTTCTTCTTCTTCTTCTTCTTCTTCTTCTTTTATGTTTATTTGTTTTTTGAGAGAGAGAGAGACAGTGTAAGTGGGGGAGGGGCAGAGGGAGAGGGAGACACAGAATCTGAAGCAGGCTCCAGGCTCTGAGCTGTCAGCACAGAGCCCAACGCGGGGCTCAAACTCCCCAACCGCAAGATCATGACCTGAGCCAAAGTCAGATGTCGACGGAGCCACCAAGGCACCCCAGACACACCTCCTTCTAAAAAGTGCCCTGAGTGGACAGCATGGAGTTTTACTAACACTGAGGTGGCTCGTTTGACAGCACCTAGTACAGCAGCAATACTGGTTCAGGCAAGAGAAAACAAATGATTCCTAAAATAACTAACAGTGTTTCCACCAAGAGTTCCATGATCCGAACCACTGATTTATTAAGTCTCCTAGGCCGGAGGTCAGATTGCCGAAGGTGCTCCCCTGTGTCCCCGTGTGATTTAATAAAGATGATACACGAGCTGCCTCATCGGGTGGGAACACATGACGTTCTGTTTGGATAATGACACAGGTGTCTCCTTGCCAAGTAGTAATAATGCCCAAGGTCATTCTACTTTGGGGGACAGCTTTCCTCATTAGGAAGATTTTGGGTATCATTCAAGATTTGCTGGGTGACTTTATTTATTTATTTATTTATTTTGCTTTTTTATTTATTTCTAGGAGAGAGAGAGACAGCGTGAACAGGGGAGGGTCAGAGAGAGAAGGAGTCACAGACTGAAACAGGCTCCAGGCTCTGAGCTGGCAGTCAGCACAGAGCCTGATGCGGGGCTCGAACCCACGAACCGCGAGATCATGACCTAAGCGAAAGTCGGACGCTTAACCGACTAAGCCACCCAGGTGCCCCACTTTATTTATTTTTTTAAAAATATTTTTTTATTTATTTCTAGGAGAGAGAGAGAGACAGCGTGAGCAGGGGAGGGTCAGAGAGAGAGGGAGACACAGACTCTGAAATAGGCTCCAGGCTCCGAGCTGGCAGTCAGCACAGAGCCCGACACTGGGCTCGAACCCTCGAGCCACGAGATCATGACCTAAGTGAAAGTCGGACGCTTAACCGACTAAGCCACCCAGGCGCCCCTTGCTGGGTGACTTTAGTAAGGGCTTCTGTGTGTGCTATAATGTCCTGACCAGGGGCACCTGGGTGGCTCAGTCAGTTGAGCGTCTGACATCGACTCAGGTCAGGGGTTTGAGCCCGGCATCGGGCTCTGTGCTGACAGCTCAGAGCCTGGAGCCTGCCTCGGATTCTGTGTCTCCCTCTCTCTCTGGCTCTCCCCATTCGTGCTCTGTCTCTCTCTCTCTCAAAATAATAAAAATTAAAATAAACATTAAAAAAAATGTCCTCCTGCCCAACAGAGGGAACAAAGATGGCTGCCCAACAATGGTACCAGTGGAAAGAACATTTCCTACCTGGCCTTGAGGAGACGGAGTTTGGCAGTTTTAGGAACTTGGCCTGGTGGTACACACCAGGGGGAGGCAGCACTATCAGGTGTGAGGAGACGGACTGGGGGCCAGGTGGGCCAGACCAGGACCCCCACCTCTTCCCTTCCCTCAGTGGTACATATTTCATTTCAGGTATAACACGTTTCAACAGGTCTCGCCTGCAGCAGGTGCGTGGGGCCCAGTGGAGACTGAGGAGCTCCGCCCTCACTCAGGGTTCGAAGTAACTCATCCATCCTGACAGGATGTCCCATCGAAAATTCCAGTAGATAACACAGAGAACGCCTTTCTCCAGTGTAATAGGGTTTGGTGTTCTCAGCAGCAAAGCATGTGGACCTAGAGTGAGAACTGGGACATTGGCTGTTCCTCATGACCTCCATGCTGCATGGTGTGCGGCTGATCGTTCAAATGTATGAAAGCCTGGGGAGGGTGCTTTCGTTCACCCTGCCAGGGTGGTTTTACCTGTGAGTGATTTAATCTGCTGGGGTTTTTTCTTTATGTTTGTTTATTTTTGAGAGAGAGAGAGCATGAGTCGGGGAGGAGCAGAGAGAGAGGAAAACACAGAATCCAAAGCTGGCTTCAGGCTCTGAGCTGTTAGCACAGAGCCTGACCTGGGGCTCGAACCCAAGAACCTCGAGATCATGACCTGAGCTGAAGTCACATGCTTAACCGACTGAGCCACCCAGGCGCCCCTAATCTCTGGTTTTAATATTCTACTTTTCCTTGCCCACTAACCCTGCTGCTGCCGGTTACGAGGGAAAGGGGACCTCCATTCAATGTCATGTTCTTTGGCTTTGGCTCTATCTTGTATTCCACCATCTTTGAAACGTGACTCCTGAGCACTGCTTAGTCGACAAGGGTGTCTGCATGTGGTACCCAGCTTCTCTAATCCCCTAATGGTGGCTGCGTGGTTTGCACAGCGATAAGGGTTCGCTTGAGGGTTAGGCCAGATGCAGTGTCCACACAGACCAGGGCATTGTTAGAAAGCCTCACCCAGCGGCACCTGGGTGGCTCAGTTGGTTAAGCGTCCGACTTTGGCTCAGGTCATGATCTCATGGTTTGTGGGTTTGAGCCCTGTGTTGGGCTCTGCGCTGACAGCTAGCTCAGAGCCTGGAGGCTGCTTCTGATTCCATGTCTCCCTCTCTCTCTGACCCTCCTCTGCTCACGCACATGCACGCTCTCTCTCTCTCAGAAATAAATAAGACATTAAAAAAAAATAAAGCCTCGCCCAGACGAAGGAGGTCAGTATTATCAATTTGCCAACCCCTCACTAGCTGGGGACTCTGGTGGATGACCCCAGACTCCTTTGGGCACTTGCTTTGGGTGTTATTTATTTATTACTTTTTAAAATCTCCCGTTTTTAAAATATTTATTTTTGAGAGAGAGAGAGAAAGAGGGTGCGTGCATGTGAGTGAGCACACAAGCGGGGAGAGGGGCAGAGAGAAACGGACAGAGGATCTGACGTAGGCTCTGCACGGAGAGCAGTGAGCCTGATGCTGGGCTCAAACTCATGAATTGTGAGATCGTGACCCAAGCCGGATAGTCAGACGCTTACCCGACTGAGCCACCTGGGAACCCCTGGGCATTATTTAGAACGCACACGACATGCTTTTACAGCATTTGCCAAGTCATTGTCATTTCAAGGGCAGTCTGGAAGGCTGGCAATACGCCTTCCGCCTGGGCGCTGTGGTGGTCACGCTTGCTTGCCTTTCTGTTTTTGTTTATTTATTTATTTGAGAGAGAGAGTGATCAGGGGAAGGGCAGAGATAGAAGGATAGAGAAAGAATCCCCAGCAGGCACCATGCCAGCAGCTCTGAGCCCCACGTGGGGCCAGAGCCCATGAACCTTGAGATCCTGATACGAGCTAGTCAAGAGGTGGCCGCTTAACCAACGGAGCCACCCAGGCGCCCCTGGTGGTCGCTCTGTCTCTGCTTCCGGAATGCCCAGGAGCATCAGGGGCTTAGGAGCCAGCCCGCAGGAAGGCAGTGAGGACACAGCAGGCTTTTGCAGATAAACCCAAATCTCTTTCCGCATATCCTGCCCCCACGTGGCTAACTCATGGTTATCCACCCCTCGGCTCCCTATTGTGCTTTTAGAATAGCCCAACTGCCGGTGCAAAGGGGCTGTGGTCGGGGCTCATGTGAGATCATCAGCCAAACCACTCAGTTCAGTCGACCAGCGGCTGTAGTTTGTTCTCCATTGCAGCCATCTGTACGCCAGGCAGCCCTGGGGAATTTGCCCGACTCCCTCTCTATTGTTTAATGATTTCAACACATTTTTTTTCAGGTTACTTATTTATTTTGAAAGAAAGAGGGAGTGAGCGCAAGGAAGGGGCAGAGAGAGAGAGAGGGAGTGAGAATTCCAAGGAGACTCTGCACTGACAGCACAGAGCCCGACAAAGGACTCGAACTCATGAACTGTGAGATCATGACCTGAGTTGAGATCAAGACTTGAATGCTTAACCAACTGAGCCAACCGGGCGCCCCTGTGGCATACATTTTACAATTCTGACTGAGAACACTACACGAGGACATATCAGATTTTTAGGAATTTCCTACAAATACAAAGAGAGTTCAGCATCACTTCCTATTGCACTGTTTCCCGTGTAATTTATTTTTATTTTTTAAAGATTTTATTTTTTTATTATTTTTTATTTTTTTTATTTATTTCTAGGAGAGAGAGAGAGAGAGAGACAGCGTGAGCAGGGGAGGGTCAGAGAGAGAGGGAGTCACAGACTGAAACAGGCTCCAGGCTCTGAGCTGGCAGTCAGCACAGAACCCGACGTGGGGCTCGAACCCATGAACCGCGAGATCATGACCTGAACGAAAGTCGGACGCTTAACCGACTAAGCCACCCAGGCGCCCCTAAAGATTTTATTTTTAAGTAATCTCTACACCCACAACCCTGAGATCAAGAGTCACATGTCCTACTGACTGAGCCAACCAGGCGCCCCTCCCACATAATTTAAAACACAAAATATGGGGCGCCTGGGTGGCTCAGTTGGTTAAGTGTCTGACTTTGGCTCAGGTCATGATCTCGCCGTTTGTGGGTTCGAGCCCCGCGTCGGGTTCTGTGCTGACAGCTCAGAGCCTGGAGCCTGCTTCGGATTCTGTCTCCCTCTCTCTCTGTTCCTCCCTGACTTGCCCTCTGTCTCTCTCTCTCTCCAAAATAAATAAAGATTAAAAAATTAAAAAAAAAACACAAAATAAACCTAATTAGTTTAATATCTCTCTTTTATAAGGAGAGAGAACACAGGGACCAGGGACCTTTTGAGATGTTCCAGGGACCATCTGGAAAATCCCAGAGTTAGCTCAAGGTTAACAAAACTTGGATTTGGAAATGATTTGGGGAACGATTGTTTAAACATCAAAAGGTTTAAAAGACGTGATTCAATAGGATCATAGATCACTGCGAGAAACAATCCTTAGTTACTCATTTAACCGGTGTGACAATGAAAGACTTCGCAGGCAAATACAGTAAGTTACATATTGCAACAACAGTTCTTTTAACAGAGAAGGATCTGCTTTCTTTAAGTTATCAAAGACCCGAAAAAGACAACAGGAAACACAGGAGATTCTTTTGAGAAGACTCGGAATCCGTTTTCCAGGCAGATAACCTCAGTGAAGAAAAACCTTCTATGATCAGAGCACCGGTCCAAGAACACAGTCCTTTTAGCAGAAAGAAAATCACATTTTACTTTTATGTAAGGACACGACTTATACTGAAGCTTATTTTTCTTTAAGCCAATTAAATAGAGCTCTTTTACAAATTAATTCTGGAAATCTCCCGTGGAGATAGGAAAGGCACATCTATATAACATACATCTATAGAGGTGCATAAACACGTAGACAGAGACCCCATTCTGTCTATCATTCCAGAGCCTCATCCCTTGACTGGTAATCTTCTGGAGGCTGTGGACTAGCGAGGAAGCTTCTACAGCAGTCTATTCTATTTTATTTAAAAAAGTTTTTTAATGCTTATTTCTTTTTGAGACAGAAAGAGACAGAATACAAGCAAGGGAGGGGCAGAGAGAGAGAGAGAGACACAGAATCTGGCGCAGGCTCCAGGCTCTGAGCTGTCAGCACAGAGCCCAACGCGGGGCTCAAACCCACGAACCGCGAGATCATGACTTGAGCTGAAGTCGGACGCTTAACTGACTGAGCCACCCTGGCGCCCCGTCTGTATTTTATTTAGTTAGTTAGTTTTAAAGATTTTCTTTTTAGATGATCTCCACACCCAAGGTGGGGCTTGAACCTATAACCCGGAGTTGCTTACTCCACCGGAGCCAGACAGGCGACTGTATTTTAAAAAGCCCCCCACCCCCACCCCAGCAGACGCTATTTTTTTAAAAAATATTTTTATTTATTTCTAGGAGAGAGAGAGAGAGAGAGAGAGAGGCAACGTGAGCAGGGGAGGGTCAGAGAGAGAGGGAGATACAGACTCTGAAATAGGCTCCAGGCTCCAAGCTGGCAGTCAGCACAGAGCCCGACGCGGGGCTCGAACCCATGAACCGCGAGATCATGACCTAAGCGAAAGTCGGACGCTTAACCGACTAAGCCACTCAGGTGCCCCCAGCAGACTCTATTTTAAAAAGCCTCTTTTCCCCTCAGTCTCACACCGTTCGGGGCAGTGCTTACATGGCAAAGGCATGATAAGATTTACATCTTCAAGAGACAGAGAAAGAATTGCCAAGTTTTCTCCTAGCAGTTCTGAGACATATTTCTCTATTGTCAGCAGTCTCGGGGACTTGTTATTTACATTTTTCCTTTGTTTTAAGGCTCCAACGTTATGGGGCATGGGAGGTCCATCTCCTTGTCAGGGACCACAACACCCTCCCCTTTCCTCTCCTCACTTTCCCGGGAATTGTACCTCTTAAAAAACATTTTTTAAATGTTTATTCACTTTTGAGAGAGAGAGAGAGACAGAACACGAGCAGAGGAGAGGCAGACACAAAATCTGAAGCAGGCTTCAGGCTCTGAGCTGTCAGCACAGAGCCCCATGCGGGGCTCGATCACAAACTGTGAGATCGTGACCTGAGCTGAAGGTGGACGATTAACTCTCTGAGCCACCCAGGTGCCCTGGGATTATGCCTCTTAGCATCCTAATCAGGCTTTGCACAAGTGCTCAGATGTTAATCTGGGGCAGCTTGCACCCTTCTAGCTTTGCCCCACTGCACATGCTAGGGTCTGCAACTTATTATTATTTTGTTCTCCTGCCCAGCTGCGAGTCCTGAAGCTAGCAGACAACCGCCCGCCCTTCCTAACTTCGGCTCTTCTTCCAACTTTCCAACCCAAACTTCAGCCTCTGGTGGCCAGCAAACTGCCCAGGGTAGCGGCCAGCCCCCTGCGGCAGCTCCGCGGGCTCTGTGATGTGGGAACAAAGAAAAGAAAAAAAAATTAAAATTCCTTGCAAGCTACAAGCCCATTGACAGTCCTTGACCCGGGCCGAGTGACTTCCTCTAGGATCTCAGCTGCCGCAACGTTGACACTTAGCTAAAGGCAAAATGAGATCTTAGCCTGACCCCACTTCCACCCCCAGGATCCTGTAAGTCTACGTTAACATATAAAAATCTTTAAAAAATTTTTTTTAACGTTTTGTTTATTTCTGAGAGAGAGAGAGAGAGAGAGACAGCGTGAGCAGGGGAGGGTCAGAGAGAGAGGAAGATACAGAATCCGAAGCAGGTGCCAGGCTCTGAGCTGGCTGTCAGCACAGAGACTGATGCGGGGCTCGATCCCATGAACCACGAGATCATGACCTGAGCTGAAGTCGGATGCTTAACCGACTGAGCCGCCCAGGAGCCCCTGACATATAAAAATCTTTGGAAACTTCCCGTATCTTCCCTCCCGAGATAGGTTAGCAACCAGCCTCAAATCTTAGGGGGCACTGATATACATCAGAAAGGGTCTCATGCCTCAGGTTTTACTGGACAGCAATAAATGACCTTTTCCTAACAACAGCTAGCCCCCTCAAGGCCCTAGAAACTTGCTTCCAAAATTCCTCAGAGAGCTATGCTGTCCCTAATCCCCTCCCGACTCAAAGGTATTTAATCATCACCAGTCACAACCCCAGGGCACCTCTTCCTGCCCAAGGGTCCAGTCCCTGTGCTTTTTTTTTTTCCTTTGTAATGTTTATTTTTGAGAGAGAGAGAGAGAGACAGATCGTGCGTGGGGGAAGGGCAAAGAGAGACATACAGAGTCCGAAGCAGGCTCCAGGCTTGGAGCTGTCAGCACAGAACCTGATGCGAGGCTCGAACTCACGAGCTGTGAGATCATGACCTGAGCGGAATTTGGACGCTTAACCAACTGAATCACCTAGGCGCCCCTCGTTAATTGCTGGTTTGCGAACTGGCCTCGTACACAGAAGACAAGGGGAGGCCAAAGAAAGAGGTGGACCCTCCAGGTGGGTAGGTGGCAGGCTTAATAAGCAAGGGAACTTACTTACAAGGCTTGTCTTGGGCGCCACAAGATGAGTAGATCTCCCCACCTACCCACCCACCAGAATCTGAGTTTCTACAGAGACCTTAACTGGACTCATGGATAACGTCCACATGGGCTCAACAACACCTTACTCTGTCAAGGCCACATCCTTGGAACAGCTCCCACTGCGGGAACAGTGTGCAGAAGTACATTCCATGGTCAGGGGAGGGAGGGAGGAGCCTCTGATTGCCCAGGTCCAGATCATGGGTCACCCAGAGGTCATGTTCTCTTGATGACATCCTAAAACAGGCATACAAGCCACGACGTGTCAGCCATTATCACATCGGGGCAGCCAGAGGCTGTACAGGCAGAACACGGGTGTTCCTTGATGAGGTGGGATACTCACTGTGATTTTGGTTTGCATTCCCTGAAAGATTGGTGAGAAATGACATTTTCTCATGTGCCTATTAGCCATTCATATATCTTCTTTGGAGGAATATCTATTGAGGCAGAGAGAGAGGCAGACACAGAATCCGAAGCAGGCTCCAGGCTCTGAGCTGTCAGCACAAAGCCCCACGCGGGGCTCGAACCCACGAATCGCAAGATCATGACCTGAGGCGAAGTCGGACTCTTAACCGAAGGAGCCCCCCAGGCACCCCCTTTGCCCATTCTTAAGTGGAGTGTCTTCTTGTTGCTGAGTTTTAGGAATTCTGTGTATATTCTGGATATTAACCCCGTGTGATTTGCAAATATTTTCTCCCATTGGACGGGCTGCTTTTTCACGCTGTTGATGGTTTCTTTTGATGCGCAGATGTCTCTAATATTAAATTCTTTGTTTTGTTTTAATTTATTTGTAAGTAGTCTCTACCCCCAGCGTGGGATTTGAACTCACTACCCCGGGATCAAGAGCCACAGGCTCCCCTGACTGAGCCAGCCAGGTGCCCCACGTTTTTCATTATGCTGTCATCCAGTTTCGTTTTTCTTTTGTCGCCTGGTCTTCTGATGTCATATCCGAGAAATCGTTGCCAAATCCCATGTCACGAAGCTTTCCCCTCTTTTGTTATTCTCAGGGTCTTCTCCCAGTTAGGTCTTTGATTCATTTCAGGTCCATTTTTGTCTATGTTGCTAGATAAGAGTCCCACTTCACGCCTTTGCAGGGGAAAAGGCTGTTCTTTTCCCATCGAATGAGCTGGGCACCCTTGTCGAAAATCGTTTGACCTTATGTGCAAGGGTTTATTTTTAGAATTTGTGCTTTTAACAAGTTGCTGCTGGAGAACTGCTGAAATGCATATAAAGTATCAGATTAAAAAAGAAAACAGGAAGGGTGGTGATACTTGTTGAGAAGCCACAGAGAGGGTGACACCTGAACAAAACTTTGCCAGAAGCAAGAGAGTCAGAGGCACGCATCTGGGGAAGCTGTTCGGGGCAGAGAGGAAAGCTGTGCAAAGGTCCTGGGGTGGGTATGTGCCTGGCAGGGGCCGGGAACAGCGAGGAGGCCTGTTACAAACGGTTACGTTTTTCTCCCAGGTTAACCTTTCCTCCCCCCGTGGTGGGACCAGGGCTCCAGTTAGATATCAAAAAATAAAAAATTAAAGAAATAAAAAACTGTGTCTCTTGCAAACCTAAATTCCCGCTTGAGAGGTGAATCTATGATTTATTTTTATTTTTATTTTTTTAAAATGTTTTATTTATTTCTAGGAGGCAGAGAGAGACAGCGTGAGCAGGGGAGGGTCAGAGAGAGAGGGAGTGACAGACTCTGAAACAGGCTCCAGGCTCTGAGCTGGCAGTCAGCACAGAGCCCTACGCGGGGCTCGAACCCACGAACCGCGAGATCATGACCTAAGCGAAAGTCGGACGCTTAACCGACTAAGCCACCCAGGCGCCCCTCTATGATTTATTTTTAAAATTGCCTTCTGGCTGCCACGTGGGGGGGGAGTTGGAGGGGATCCTCTGGACTGGGAGGAGGCAGGAGACAGCAGGGGCTGGGCTAGACCAGGATGGGGGGCGATGGAAGGGGGGGCTGGGGTGCGTAGGAGGAGGAGAGGGAGGTGTCCAGAATGAGGATCGGGGCTCTAGTCCAGGGACTGGGGGATCACGAGGGGCCCCTGTAATGGGGACTAGGAGGAGGAGCCAGTTTGGGGGAGACGCTGTGGCCGGTTTGGGACATCGGGGGAGTGGGACCCCAAGAGCAGGCGTCCAGCACAACGCCCGGAGCTCCAGAAGGAACAAGGCACTGGGTGTGCCTCCAGCGCCCTCAACCAGGGGCACCCAAAGCTGCCACCATGTGCGTTTCACTTTCGCATGCCTTACCACGTAGTCACACATCACCCATGTCCTCACTCACCGGTAACTTCCTTGAAATCCACAGATTTTTTTTTTTTTTTTAATTCAACACATTTATTTAAATGGGAAATGTCAGGGCTGCCTGGCTGGCTCAGTTGGTAGAACATGGGACTCTTGATCTCAGGGTTGTGAGTTTGGGCCCCGTGTTGGGTGTGGAGATTACTTAACAATAAGATGTAGAAAAATAAAATAATAAAATGAAATAAAATACAGGAAATATTTCAATCTAGGAGGTGGAAAACCAGTATCAACTGTCATAAATAGAATCCGGCAGCAAGAATACATCTGACGACTCAGCAAGGAACAAGAAGAGGTACCGAAAGCTTTGGGTGAAAGGCAGCTGGGGACACATTCTTCACAGGGTCTCAAAGTATCGCCCACGGATGACATCATAATTCAGAGGAGAGAGCTGGCAGTCACTTCCTGGTATGGGCAGAATTGTGACACCCACCCGCCCAAACCCACATGTTTAAAAAAAATTTTTTTTTAATTTTATTTATTTTGAGAGAGAGAACGAGTACAAGTGAGGGAGGAACAGAGAGAGAGAGAGAGAGAGAGAGAGAGAATCCCAAGCACACCCTGCACTGCCAGCAGAGAGCCCGACGCAGGGCTCGAACTCACATGAGATCATGACCTGAGCTGAAATCAAGAGTTGAATGCTTAACTGATGGAGCCACCCAGGCGCCCCACAAAATTCATATGTTGAAGTCCAAACCCCCAGTTCCTCAGAGTATGGCTGTGTATGGAGCAAGGCTCTGTAGAGAGCTAATGACGTTAAAACGAAGTCACATGGGCGGCCGTGATGCACTAAGAAGGTGTTCTTATAAGAAGAGACTGACAGGGAGCCTGGGGGGCTCAGTCAGTTAAGCGTCTGACTTCAGCGCAGGGGGTGATCTCACAGTCTGTGAGTTCGAGTCCCACGTCCGGCTCTGTGCTGACAGCTCAGAGCCTGGGGCCTGTTTCAGATTCTGTGTATGTGTCTCTCTCTCTGACCCTCCCCTGCTCATGCTCGCTCTCTCTCTCTCAGAAATAAATAAAAAATTTAAAAATTTTATTTATTTATTTTGAGAGAGAAAGAAAGCATGAGTCAGGGAGGGCAGAGAGAGAGAGAGAATCCCAAGTAGGCTCCACACCATCGGGGCTCAAATCCACGAACTATGAGATCATGATGTGAGCTGAAGTCGGAGGCTTAACCGACTGAGCCACCCAGGCGCCCCCATTTTTTTTTTTAATATATTAAGAACTGAATAACTGGTAAGTTTCCTGCGGCTGCTGTAAGAAATGACTATAAACTCGGTGGCTGATGACAACAGAAATTCCTTGCCCTACAGTGTCAGAGGCCTGGAGTCTGGAATCCGTATCACTGGGTTGAAGTGAAAGCATTGACAGGGCCTCACTCCTTCTGGAGGCGCTAGGAGAGAAGCAGGTGGCGCCTCTACCAGCATCTGGTGGCTGCCGGCTTTCTTGGGCTTGTGACCACCCCCACCCCCACCCCAGGCCCACGTCTTCAATCTTCCTCCACTTGTCTTCACTTCGTGATGTTCTCTTCTGTGTGGGGGTCAGATCCCCCTCTGCTTCTCTCTTATAAGGACACATGTGATGGCATTTGGAGCCCTCCCCCAGATAATCCAAAATAGTCTT
This sequence comes from Hyaena hyaena, assembly GCF_003009895.1. Lineage (NCBI taxonomy): Eukaryota > Metazoa > Chordata > Mammalia > Carnivora > Hyaenidae > Hyaena > Hyaena hyaena. The sequence continues at coordinate 8,322,041 of NW_024080641.1, read as the reverse complement.
CCCATTTTAAGATCCTTAACTTAAACCATCTGAAAAGGGGCACCTGGGTGGCTCAGTTGAGCGTCTGACTCTTGATTTTGGCTCAGGTCATGATCTCATGGTCGTGAGATCGAGCCCCACCTCAGACTTTGTGGTGGGAGGTCGTGGAACCTGCTTAAGATTCTCTCCCTCTCCCTCTGCCCCTCTGCTTGACCACTCTCTCTCCTTCAAAAAAAAAAAAACTTAAAAAGTACACACTGGAGTTTGAATATTTAGCACACACACAAAAAGAATGTTAAATAGGGGCACCTGGGTGGCTCAGTCGGTTAAGTGTCCGACTTCGGCTCAGGTCATGATCTCGTGGTTCATGGGTTCGAGCCCCATGTCAGTCTCTGTGCTGACAGCTCAGAGCCTGGAGCCTGTTTCAGATTCTGTGTCTCCCTCTCTCTCTGACCCTCCCCTGCTCATGCTCTCTCTCTCTCAGAAATAAATAAAACATTTAAAAAAAAAGAATGTTAAATAGCGCGATAATTTTTGGATATATTTTTAAAGATTATTATTAAAAATTTTTAATGTTTATTTTTGAGAGAGAGAGAGAGAGACGGAGCCTGAGCGAGGGAGGGGCAGAGAGAGAGAGACACACACAGGATCCGAAGAAGGCTCCAGGCTCTGAGCTGTCAGCACAGAGCTGGACGTGGGGCTCAAGCTTACAAACTGTGAGATCATGACCTGAGCTGAATTTGGACACTTAACCAACTGAGCCACCCAGGCACCCCAATATTTTTCTTTATTTTTAAGTAATCTCTACACCTAATGTGGGGCTCGAGCCCACAACCCCGAGATCAAGAGTCCCACGCTCCCCTGACAGCCAGCCAGGTACCCCTAATTTTTGGATACTGATTACATGTTGGGGTGATCACATTTTGGATATATTGGGTAAAATCAAACCGATTATTAAAAAGTTAATTTCACTTGATTTTTTTTAGTTTTCTGCAATGTAGCTCCTAGAATACTTAGAAGGACATATCTAGCTTGCACGGTATTTCTGTTGGGAGGTGCTGTGCTGTTCTAAGGGGTGGGAAGACCATGGATAATTACCACAATCAGTATGTACATTTCATGGTATGTTAGGAAGTGCCAATTTCTATGGAAAAAAAAAATAAAGATCAGGGTAAGAGAGTATAGTAACTTCCTGTTGCTGCTGTAACAAATTACCACAAATGCAGTGGTTCAAAACCCACACATTTATTATCTTGCCGTTCTAAAGGTCGGAAGTCCGAAACAGGTCTTAGGGGCTAAAATCGAAGGCTGAGGTCCTTCTGAAGTTTCCATTCCCTGTCTTTTTCAGCTTCTCGACATGCCTTGGCTCCTGGCCACATCACTCTGACCTCTGCTTGCAAAATCACATCTCCTCTGACTCTGACCCTCTCGCCTCCCCCCTTGAAGAAAGGACTCCTGATGATGCGGTCCAACAGGATGATCCCAAATAATTTCCCCATGTCAAGGTCCTTAATTTGGTCACATACGTAAAGTCTCTTTGACCATGTAAGGTAACATAGTCACAGATGCCTGGGGATCAGGAGGTGGATATCTTGGGGGGGGGTGCCTTATTCTGCCCTCCCCTGGGAGGCTCAAACCAGAGGAGATGCTGTTTTACACGGGCGACCTTGAGAGCCTCACTGAGAAGGGGACACCTGCCTGAAGACCTGAAGGAATGGAGGGAAGGAGCGCTATAACTACTAGAGAACCGGGTAGCCAGTGCAAAGGCCCAGAGGTGCGTCTATACCGGGGAACCTCGCCTCCTCCTTGCACCGAAACCAGCAAGGGGTCAGAAATCGGTGCTGTTCTGGTGTCCCCCGAATCTTGCCTGAGGATCAGGAGGGTGTAGGGACCCCTTATCATAGTTGGTCTCCGGGCACGGTGTCACTTGCCCATGGCTCCTCAAAGGGCAGCTGGACCTGTGGGGAGGGGCAGGGGCCTGGGTCAGAAGGGCAGTGGGTCCGGCGCTCCCCGCCACCCGCAGTCCGGAGGGGCGATCACCTGGTCTCCGCGGTCCTGTCTGTCTGGCCTGTGCAGGGTTCGCCGGCTGTGCCACTGGCGCAGGGAGGCACGGGCCTCCGAGCTGAGCCCCTGGGGTGCGCGGCCCACGTCGGGCTGGTAGTGAGCAATGTGGTGCAGCGCCCCAAACCACGTGGTCAGGTAGTACCCCGCTAGGGACAGGAGGGGTGGTCAGAGCAGCTCTCTGGCTGCCCTGGTGGCCCTCGGTCTCCCTCCGGTTTGCCCGCCTTTAACCCCTGCCGCAGGGCGAGGCCGTTCGGCCCCAGGGCGCCCCCTGTCGGGACCCGGCGTTCCGGGGTGGGGGCTCACCCTCTCCCCGCAGCTCGTCGGGATCCAAGAGCTCCATGAGAAACTCCACGTCCAGCTGCGTCTCCCCGATGTGCGGGCTCCAGATGAGTTCTTCCGTCAGCGCGGGCAGGAAGGCGTCGGCGCCCAGGGGCTCTGGGGGAGGAGGACAGGCTCCGGGGTGGATGGGGGAGGGGGTGCAGACACCTCCATCCAATCCCCAGAACCACGAGCGCTGGCCGCCCTTCCACCTCGCTGGGCATGCAAACGCCCCTTAGTGGATCCCCAGGCCCGCGTAGACGCCCCCTGCTAGGGCGTGTCACCCTCTCCCCTCGACGTGCACACGGGCGCCTCCCGCCTCACTCCCGCCTCACTCCTGCACTCGCTCCAGCTACCGCCCATCCGAGTAGACGCAGGGAAGCCTCCCTTACCTTGGTTCTCGCCCTGAGCCAGGCCCGCGTAAACGTCACTGCACACCGCCAGCAGCAGCGCCACCTTGCGGCGTGGGGCGCAGGCGCCGTGCAGGTGCTCCAGGCGCGCGTGGATGCGGCTCCGCAGGGCGGGAGCGGGGCCCTGCCCCTCAGGCCCCGCCTCTGCCCGCAGGGCTATCTGTCGCTGCCGCAGTCGCCGCAGCTCCCTGGCTCGCAGCGTGCGGAGTCGCGTCCACAGGGCGGGCTTCAGGGGCGCTAGCACCGCCTGGCACAGGGCCGCCTCCACCGCGGCGCCTGAGAGGGGTTGAGGTGGGTGGGCGAAGGGCCGCTAGTCTGACCCGTGTCCGCCCTCTCACTCCACTTGACCGTACCCCCCTCCCCGACCCCCACCCCTCCCTAGCTTCTGGCCGTCCACAAGTGTAGACATGGGTGAGAACACGGGCGGAAGAGGGAGCCTGGGTGTGGTGTATGGCTGTCACCCACGTGAGAGATGGAGCAGCCATGAACGGAAGAGGTGTTCCCATATGGAGGACAAAGCAACGTGAGTGCAAAAGCAAACAGGTGACACGGATGGAGAGAGTGAAGTTGGGTGCAAACACATATGTAAGGCCCAGAGATGGCAAACGAGGTTTGGGGCATGGCGGTAAATTCCCTCCCGGTCCTCCTTCTTACCAAGGTCCTCATCCTTCGGGGGGACCCCAGGCCCCCTGCTCCCAAAGACAGCCCTGACATCGGGGTCCTTTGACAAGTGATCCTGGAGGTCAGTGAGGAGGTGCCGCACATCCTGGAGCAGCTCTGTGGCTGGGTCGCCGGGCCTGTGGGGGCCTCCGGCACTGGAGGTGAGGCGCGCTCTGAGGCTCTGGAACTGTCTGCCCACGTAGCTGCTCCGGGCCCTGGCCAGAGCCTGGATGTGATGGGTGAGGACATCGTCGGGTCCTTTCTCTTCATCTTTGTAGGTGTCCTCATCTCCGTCCTCCTCCTCGTCATCCCCCTCTTTCTCCTCCACCAGGCTGGCTAGAGTTGGCCCAGCATGGTATACCTCCGGGCTGAGCGGGCCTTCAACCCAGGAGACCCGGTGAGGGGCAGGATTCCTGGGGGCTGGATGTGAGGAGAGGGTTCGGCCCCACAGAACAGCAGGAGCAGCTCCCTCATCCTTCAGGGGCCCAGGGCCCCGCCCCGCTGACCTGAATTGTGTCCTTCTGCAGTCCCTGGAGGTGTCTGTAGGGTGATCTGCTCCAAACCGCACCCTCTGTGGGTCTCCAGGTAAAGCTTGTTCACCACGGAGAGCACCTTCTCCGAGATGTTGAGTTGGACCCTGCCAGTGTGTGGAAGACCTGGGAGCCAGCATAACCGAGATGTCCCAGATGTCCAAGGCGCCAGCCCTGGTTCCTTCAGGGTACCAGGAGACTAAATTCCCAGCCTCATTACTGAAGGGCCTGAGGCTTGGTGCCTTGCCCCTGTCACTCAGGCCCAGGAGTCAAGCCTCCCACAACTCTCTCAGGCCCCCATTCTATCTCTGGAAGTCTGGCCCCTGAAGTGCCATCCTTCTGGACCAACAAGCCTGGAAGGTGGCCTCTCACCTGTTTGTTGATCTCCCAGCCTTAGCGCGGGAGGGGGCAAGAGCAGTGTTCTGGGCAAAACATCCCTGAGAAAAGATAAAGGGAAGCTGCAGTGGGTGGAGTGCCTTAGAGATGGATCCCCTTAGCCCTTTTGATGGGTAACTTGTACCTGCTGGCTGATAGGAAAGCCAGGAGGTGGGGCAGGTCTGGCATACAGAGGTTAGAATATTCCAGAGACACACCTGAGGGGTGGGGCAACAAAGGGCAAGGAAGAAAAGTTGAAGGGTGGCAGCCTCACCTGCTGGGACTCCCTCTTTCTCAGTTCTGCAGTCCCCCGACAGCCCTTCAAAACAGGGAAATTTCTACCCCTTTAAGTCCCCATCTTTTCCTGTGTTTTTAGGCTTGCATCCCACTTATGCCACCAAATAGGACTTGGGAGATTATTTTGGAAGCAAAGCTCACCAAATTTGCTGTGGACTGGAAACTCAGGAGTAGGCTCCTTACCTCCAGGGAGCTTCTGGATCTGGTAGGTGTGGACTTCTCCTGGTGAAGCTCCTGTCCTCAACACCAGGACCTGGCTGGGGTCGTGTCCTGTGACCAGGAAACTCTGGGTTGGGGGTGGGGGTGTAGGCAAAAGTCATCTTGGAGAGTATTTGTGCAGATGTCTGTTACTTTTGTCTGCCCATCATCCCTCTCCCATATGTTTCATTCCACATGCCAAATTTCCTTTAAAGAAACCCACTCCCTCCCTGAGTCCCTGTGGGTGGGACTAACTCTATCCAAGCCCTAGAGGTGGTCTGTGACCTGACCTAGCCAATAGGATGACAGTGCTTTCTAACCGCTGTGATTGGGTCAGACATGGGCATGTGAAGTAAGTCTAGCCAATGGAAACCTTCCATGAGGTTTTTGCTGGAACTCTTTTGGCTTGAGGCCTTTTTTCACTCTGAGATTACTAAACTTGTGAGATGTGGTCCTAAGCTGGGGACGGCCATCTCAGCCACCACAAGGAGAGAGCCCCCTTGAGAAGGAAGCTGTGTACACCCCACAGTTGCCTTATGCAAGTCCACTCCCTATCCCTTGCAGAACTGCAGGGTGCTTAGGGCCTAATCTGCCCGGCTGGAGAAGAAGGATAATGATGTAGGCAGTGTTTCTCACCTCTAGCTTTATAATTCCCAGGCAAGCTTTAAAAAATATATTATAAAACAAATAATAAAAATAATTAAAAAAATATATTGCTACCTGCCCCCCACCCCCTGTATGTTTTGAATCGATTGTGAAGGCTGTTGGTTTTCCTGTTAAAAGAAACAGATATAACGGGTGCTTCCTTTCTTCTCTTCTCCCTGACTGGAGCACACACATGTGCTTGGACCCGGGGCAGCCACTGGGCAACCGCGGAGGAAGTCCAAGAGAATTGCAAAAGCTGGCCTTGATGTCACTCAAGCTGCTGAACTAGAACCTGTAGCAGCCTTTCTGGTACAAAGAGAAGTGCCTGTTTGCCTACCCTACTGTATGGAATGACTGCGTTTGCTCCCTGAAGCCCCAAATGTTCGGCTTTCCCCACAGTCTAAAGCGGAGCCCAGACATGGGCCGAAGGGAACTTTGTAAGCGGTCTAATGCTCAGGATCCAGACATTCCCGAAATTCCCCTTACTTCTGGGGGGTTCTGTCATCTGAATCAGTAAAGTGGCACTTTTTGGTTTGCCCAGTTTGTGCTGCTGGTCACCAGCAGGCGGCAGAGTCCTGAGTGACCCACGGTGTCATGGGGAGGGTCAGAGAAGGTCCCTGGTTGTGAATACTCACCCCCGGTGGCCACGACTCAAGAAGGGCTTCTGCATGCAGAGCGTCCAGCTCTGGGATCTGCCACACCCCCCGTGTCCTGCGCAGGCAAAGGAGTGGCTCTGTGGTCCCGAGGACCCCTAAGGGGGTCTCACTTGCTCCATTCACCTGTGGTGGGACCGGCCTGGGACGTGCAGGGGCCAGCAGATGAGAGGTTACAGGTGGGCAGCAGGACGCTACAGTGGGGTCCAAGGTGCGGGATGGGGCAGCCCAGGGGTGAGAGGAGATTCAGGGTCCTCTGGGAGGTGGGTACTCGGTGGAAGTGCCTTTGGAACCTGGGGGCAGGAGCCGGACACCCCAGCCCCCGCAGCCCTCACCTCTCCCCGTTGATGAGGCCTGCAGAGGCCTTGTCCTCTGGCCGGGCCATCTTCAGGATCTGGGAGTCCAGCAAGCCATGGTCTGTCCTCTGGCGGGAAGGTGAGGTTCAAGGCTGCTCCAATCCAGGGGTAATAGGCAAAGTATTTACAATCAATATAGCAGAGACTCTGGCCAATCAGAATGGACCCAAGGCTCCCTTGCTGGGCTGGGTGTCAATTCTTCAGTGGCTGGACAGTGGAGAGATCTGGGGACTCCAGAAGGCAGGCCAGTGGGTCCTGGTGGGGAGGGGACAGGGGGAGGACCCAAACTGACCGCTGTTCACCAAGCGATATGGACACGCTTCAGATTCCTAACAGCGTAGTGTCTGGGCAAGTGGTCGGCCCATAAACGTGGGCACTTCGTCAAGGTGCCATTATGTTATATGACACCCCCTCTGCCTCTCTTCCCAGACCACAGAAGGGCCCTCAAGTATTCCTACCCCCAACCCCCACCCCGCAACATTCTATTGTGAAGGTTTTCAAACGTTCAGAAAAAAGGAGAGAATTTTACAGGAAACATTCATATACTCACTACCTAGATTTTATAGTTGCCACTTTTTGCTTTGTAATGCATCTGTCCCCTCTATCGATTAGACCTCAACCCTTAAATTTTTAACACTAGCTATTTTTTGAAATGTTTTATTTATTTCTGAGAGAGACAGCGTGAGCAAGGGAGGGTCAGAGAGAGAGGGAGACACAGAATCCAAAGCAGGCGCCAGGCTCTGAGCTAACCGTCAGCACAGAGCCCGATGCGGGACTCGAACTCACAAACCATGAGATCATGACCTGAGCCGAAGTCAGATGCTTAACCGACTGAGCCACCCAGGAGCCCCCAAAAAAGATTTTTTTTAATTTTAAGTGACCTTCACGTCCAATCTGGGGTTTGAACTCACGGCCCTGAGATCAAGAGTCGTATGCTCTATGGCTGGGCCAACCAGGTGCCCCCACCGGGCCTCAACTTTCTGTCTCTCTCTCTCTCTTTTTTTTTTAAGTTTTATTTATTTTTGAGAGAGAGACAAAGAGAGACAAAACGTGAGTGGGGGTAGGGCCGGAGGGGGAGAGGGAGACACAGAATCCGAAGCAGGCTCCAGGCTCTGAGCTGTCAGCACAGAGCCCCACACAGGGCTTGAACTCACAAACTGTGAGATCGTGACCTGAGCCAGAATTGGATGCTTAACTGACTTGAGCCCCCAGGCGCCCCTGGGCCTCAACTCTTAAAGCCAGCACACAGCCCTAGCTAGAGTGGGTTGGTTATGCTTCGAGGTGGGCATTTTTGGACTATTTTCCCCCCGGCCGTCCGGGGAGTGAGACGGCTGGGGCCATTCGTCTGTGCACAAACACTGAAGAAGTACAGCCCAGAGTGAGGTGCCAGTCCCTGGGGGGAAGGCGGTGGACAGGACAGGCCCCTGCTCTCAGGGGCCTCCATTCTTGCTTGGGGTGGTATAGGAGACGGGTAATGAGTAGCTTAACGAATCACTCGGCTTGCTGACCAGAAACCAGGCTTTGGGGAAGGGTGGGGACAGTGAGTGGGCGCCCCGTCCGGGGGAGAGCCGGCAGCAGGGGTGGGGGCCGGGAGGCAGATGCTCGCCTGGGTCGCAGGATAGGAAGAGGAGGCCGGTGGTGCTGGGGAGGGCAGCATGGGGATGGCAACCTGACACCAGAGGGAGGCAGTGGGGGGGGGGTGACATGCGGTCCCTGGGGACCCCTACCTGTTCTTCGAGGGGAGGCCTGGAGTAGCAGGAAGTGAAAGTGTTCCTCACAGAGAGAGGAAGCTGAATGGGTGGGGGAAGAGGCGGGGCTGGGGGGGGATCTGAAAGCAACCTTCCCCTCTTTTGGGGGCTCAGGCCTTAGATGACTAGGCTTCGGAGGAAGGGACTGGGGCCGCTTGGGGGCCCAGGGGTGGGGGGGGAAGAGCCCCGGGCTCTCGCGGGCTGCAGAGTCCCCTCTGCTGTTTCTCCGCCGCGCTTCCTGATGTGCCCGCGCAAGGAACAGGGAGGCCGACACCTGATTGTTAGTTGTTTTTGTTTTTAATTTGTCTCCAGTGAGCAACACTGTCTGCCCCTCCCTGCGTGGGCAGCGGGTCCCAAGGGAAGGGGACGGCATCGCACCCGCCTCGGGAGTCGGAGGTACACACTCGGGAGGCCTTCGGGCTCGGCTCCCCGCAGACAGGGGGGTGTTTGAGGCACCCACGCTTGCGGCACCGGGCCTACCTGGCCCCGGGCCCCCAGGAGCCGTGGAGGGCACGGGGAGCCCCGGGAGCCCTGGGGCCCGGGTCCAGAGTAGTTAGGAGTTTAGAGGTGGCCCAGGCCCGGGGAGCAGTTAGAGGTTAGGGGGGGCTGCCTTGCGGCCCTGCGGGTGGTTAGAGACGGCCTCGGCCCTGGGAGCTGTTAGAGACCAGCCAGGATCAGAGGTGACGGGTGGGGGGGTGGGGGGGTGGGGGGGTGAGGGGCTGGGAACCCAGTTTTGAGAGGGAGCAGTTAAGAGGCCAGGATGAGGTTCTGAGCTCCCCACACGAGAGCGGCAAGTTAGAGGGGCCCAGGGCTGTGGGGCTCTGCTGGCCCGCGGGCGCGGGGGGGCGGGTCCTGCCCCGGAGACACGCTGTCACTGGGGTTTCTCTCCCTCCGTGGTTCGGGCCTCCTCCTTGCTGGGAGGTGGGGACTTCCTGGGCGAAGCTGAAGGGTTGGGGTTAGGGTTCCCCGCCCCCGCCTGCTGGGCGTCTATGCTGGCGTGCTCCTTCCGGACAAGGTCTTCCAGCTCCTTCTGCGGGGTTGGGGGTGAAGTTCACCAAGGTCAGAGGTCACCGTGCATCCTGTGGTCAGAGGACCCGTGGGGCAGGGGTCTAGGGACTGGGGTCAGGCCGGGCCGAGGTGGCCCCACACCTTACCTTCCATCCGAGGAGGTCGGCAAGGGCCAGGCAGCCCTGGTCACAGTCACCCAGCCAGGCCACGTCCCTGTGAGTGGGACAGTCAGAGCTGGTCCCAGGCCCGTCCCAGGCCCCTGCCCACTCTTCCCAGTCCGGGTGCCTTCACACCCTCCTTCGCACCTTGGCCCTGACCCGCACAGGCCCAGGACTCACCTGTAGGCCTTCTTGGAGTCGAAGTCCATGCCTCCTCCAAGGCCCATCATCATCCCCAGGAAAGGGTCGGTCTGCGGGGGAGGGGGCGCTCAGAGCACAGACCCTGGAGCCGGGTGGCCTGGGCTCGTTCCCTGCTCTGTGACTTTGCTCAAGTGACTTGACCTCTCTGAACCTCAGTTTCCTCATCTATAGAGTGGGGGCAACCACCAAGCCACTCCTAGCATTGTACCGGCAGCAGGTTACTACTTAGAAAGTATTTAGGGGGCACCTGACTGAGCTCCCAGGCGCCCTGAGAGCACACAACTCTTAATCTCAGAGTGGTGAGTTCAAGCCCCACATTGGGTGTGGAGCCTGTTAAGAAAGTACTCAGGACAGCGTCTGGCACAGGGAATGTTGGGGCTGCTCGAGGAACCAGGCTCCCCAGGGATGAGGGAGGGCGGCCACGGCAGGGAAAGAGCTGGAAGGGGGAGTGGGCACCTCCCCGCACAGTGCTGCGGGCTCCGGGCCAACCCTCCCGACTCTTCACTTGCAGAAGGCATGGCCTTCCCGTTATGGCTGAAGTTGCTCTGAGTTGGAATCTGTCACTTGTTCAGAGAGTCCCGAGTGACCCAGAGTACCTGTAGGATCTTAGAGGCCGGGTGGCCTGGCATCTGACCCCCCCGGATTCTGGAGCTCCTGGCTCTGAGCTGAGGGTCCCAGATCTCCAGGAAGCCAGTGAAAGGGCAGGTGGGACCCGGGGAGGAGGGGGAGGGGAACACAGAGGGGCCTCCACAGGGAGCCAACTCACCTGCCCAGTCTTCTCCTTGTTGATGAGCAGGCGCGGGGTGGACAGGGGTGCCCTGGGGGATGGTGAGTTGAGTGGTAAGCACCTGTCCCGGCCCCCCCAGATCCCAGCAGCCCCCCCGCGGTCCCAACCTACTTGCTGATGAGGGACGCAAAGGGCTGCACCTGCAGGGAGGTGCCCATGATGATGAGGAGGTCCACCTTCAGGAAGTCCTGTGAAGAGGGGCAGCCAGTGAGGGCTCCGGAGGCTCAACGGAGGCCCGGCCGCCTCCTCCCATCCTCCACCTGCAGCTAGTTGGGGAAGCCACCTGCCCAGGGCACAGCCCTGGCTGCCCCAACTTCGGGGAGCATGGGGTGGGGGGCCACTTACTGACTGCATGCAAGGGAGTGGGGGACGGGGCGGGGGGCACTTACTGACTGCATGCAGGGGAGCATGGGGTGGGGTGGGGGGCACTTACTGACTGCATGCATGCAGGGGAGCGTGGGGCGGGGTGTTGGGGGGCACTTACTGACTGCATGCAGGGGAGCGTGGGGCGGGGTGTGGGGGGGCACTTACTGACTACATGCAGGCATGCAGGGGAGTGAGGGGCGGGGCATGGGGGGGCACTTACTGACTACATGCAGGGGAGCGTGGGGTGGGGGGTACTTACTGCATGCAGGGGAGTGAGGGGCGGGGCGTGGGGGGGCACTTACTGACTGCATGCAGGGGAGCGAGGGGCGGGGCGTGGGGGGGCACTTACTGACTGCATGCAGGAGAAGAACCTTGCCGGGAGGTTCTCACCGAAGAACACGATGTCTGAGGCAGAGTTGGATGGACACAGACACAGAGACAGAAACAGAGACGGAAAGGGAAGGTGAAACGGGAGGCAGAGACAGGGACAGAGAGAGAGACAGAAAGGGGGAGAGAGGAAGAGCGAGGGAGGAAAGGGGCGGGAGCAGGAGGCTGTCCCCAGGGCGGGGGCGGGAGCTGCAGAGCAGCTGGGACAGGTTAGGGGCAGCAGAACCCCTTCTCCTGGGGGGCACATCCAGGGCACTGGGCAGGGACAGAGGGTGGCCGGAGGCGGGGTGGGCGGGGTTCGTGGCGGGGGCGGGGCTCACCAGGCTTCACCACGCTGTGACATTTCTCACACTTGGGAGTCACCTCGGAGAAGATCTTCTCTGGGCGTGGGGGAGGGGGGAGGAGGGGGTGAGCCACTCAGGGCTATAGTGTGTGCTTTGCAGCCTGCCCGCCTCCCTCACTGTCAGGCGCTGGGGGCCCTCGGGGGTGCTGGCCTCGCTCCCTGCTTAGGGAGCTGCCCCCACCTGCCCCGCCCCCCAGGATTCCGGGGTGGCTCCGGAATTAAAGAATTAACACCAGAACGGTGAACGCGCAGACGCTGCCCCTCAGATGCCACACGATCCCGCCACCCCCACCTGGACAATAAAGCTCTCCGAGCACGGCTTTGAGGGGAGCCCTAGTTTATCCTGGGCGAGAGGCCTAGTGTGTCCATGACCGTGGGATGGGGACACCCCCCTTCCCCCAGCCTTATAACCATCATGCTCCCTACTGCTTATCGATTAAGGAAGCTTGAACACACTCTGTCGCTTGCAAGTCCCAGAACCCTAGCTGATTTGGTCAACCCTTCGTTCCTTCGACGAATATTTACAGAGCACCGTTTTTTCTTAGGAACGTCGGAGGCGACAGCGTGAGGTTCTGGGTGGGGGGGGGGGCGGCTGCGGGGGCTACTGCTGGCGTCGAGGCGGAAGGGGGTCATGTGCCTCTGTACCCTGCCCCCAGCTGCGCGCACGGGGGCTATTCAAGACTCCTGGCCCCAGGGGCGGTCAGCTGGCATTTCGTGCTCCGGGGGCCCCACAGCAAATATGCAGCTGTCGCTTCTCACGCGGACACCAGGGGCTTTGTGAGATCAGCATAAAGAGCGTCAGAGATGGCTTTCCATGGGGGAAATGTGTGGCTTCTTAGCTGCACAATGGGTGTCAGGCAAAGGCTCTCGCTGGCATTCAAGAAATGTGGGCCGGCTGAATTTTTTGCCCTTTTTCTTTTTGACACTTTGCCCTTCCGTGAACAGGGACTCTGACTTCAGCAAGCCCTATAGCCTGTCCCTAGGGACGCCCCCCAATCTGCGTCCTTGGCCATGCCTGGCACCCCATGGGATCTGCTTGCCTGACCCAGACTAATGGGTTATTGGATCCCGTGCCTCTAGACCAGTGCTGTCGGATAAGGCGGTCATGGTCATGGCTTTCAACATTTACACTCATAAAAATGACCCCAAAACGACAAATTCCATTCATCGGTCACATTTTCAAGTGCTCAACGACCACCTGAGCGTTGGCTGCCATACTGGATAGTGCAGACAGGGACTATTTCCCTCCTCTCCGAAAGTTCTATCAGATAGTTCTGCTCTTTTCAGAAGGTCGTTGAGTTTGCCATCATGGGCCCCTCGCGTAAGGTAAGAAGGGAGCCCCTCAAAGGGCAAAGAGCTAGGGTGTCGTGACCTCAGAGAACAGCCTGAGGCGGCTGTGGGACCGAATTTGGTCTGGAGCTTGCTTCCGTCATAACCTGCTTGTGAGGCGGTGTTGGCAGCAATGAAACCCCGCTGCCCCCTCCAATCTTGGGGTGCTGCCATCATCTACTGAGCAGGACAGAATGGGTGTCCACGGCGTGGGGGCCCTGCCCTCGGGGACAGCCTCCTGCGCCTCACCTTTCATCCAGCGTAGCGTGTACTCCCGTCGGCAGAGGGCGCTGGTGCAGTGCGACGTGTAGAAGGTGCCGTGCGCCTCCACCAGGTCCTCGGGCTCCAGCCCAGCCACTCGCTCCAGGGTGTCGATGTTCTGGGGGGGGGCGGGGAAGAGGCTCAGCGGTGCGGCACACCCCTCCGGGCAGCGCAGGCAGTTGCCAAGAAAAGCAAGCACGGGGCGGGGTGTGCCTATAAACTGCTCTCTTCTCACCCCGATAGTGGCCCCTGACCGTGTGGAAGCCCCAGATGATTCAAGGTGGGGCCCAAACTTGTGTCTGTGAGCCCAGGTCCACTGCCACCGTCAGCCCATATGGAGTTTTCCCGCACATTCAGACACCTTAGCATTTCTCAGAAAAGTTGTTTGGTTAGTGCCGCCTGCCAGAAATGTGTCAAAATTAACATACAAACCTACAATGCCTCCGTGGTAAATAGAGCCCCCTCAGATGTGGCATCCTTGTGCAGTGCCCAACCTGCACCGCTGTATGTGGCAGCTCTGGCCAAGCATTAACATAAATAAAGGAATCAGGAGGGTTTATTTGGTTTTCTCCATCCCTATTTTCCTACTTAGCAGTCAGGTTTCTTATGCGGAGGGGGCTGTTTCAGAGATGGCACATTAACTTGTGTTCTTTTAAGACTCAGGTCTTTTCCGCTAGCTATTCTTCTCTTCCACATAGACACGTGTGCTCTCATTTTGCTTAAAGCACGCAGCCCCTTGGGAGCAGCTTTTGTTTGCCCGCGAGAAATGCTGTAGAGGCAGGTGCTGACAGAGCACACCAGCCGATGCCACACAGAGACGGCCGGTCACGTGCGGCCTACAGCTGAGATGCTGCGAACAACCCAGAGGATTCTCTTTCAAGGGCAGACGGCCCCAGCCGCGCTCCCTGCTCCCTGCCAGCAATCAGCCTGTTCCCCAAATGCGCAGACAAGAGCCACTGTTCCCAGACACTCGCTTGGCGGCCTTGCCCCTCCCCCTGCGTTAGTTTCTGCCTTTGTTACTTGACTCAGTCTACTGCCTCGCTCACACGCGTGCCAGCAGCGTGCACGCAAATAAATAACGGGCACGTAAAAGAACTACTTATTGTTATTCTCTGAGGCCACTTGTGAGAGAGAAACCACAAACAAGAAAAGACTGAGGCTGACCTGTATGCCCTGATATTGAAATAATCTCTCCAAGATGTTAAAAGGCACAGAGGAACAAAGGCTGTGGGAACATGTGCCTGTTTGTTTGACCTTCGTATGGAATTTTTTTTTAAGAAAGGAATTTTTTTTTAAGTTCATTCATTTATTTTGAGAGAGAGGGAGCAGGGGAGAGGTAAAGAGAAGGGGAGAGAGAGAGAGAGAGAGAGAGAGAGAGAGAATCCCAAGCAGGCCCCACACTGTCAGTACAGAGCCCGACGTGGGGCTCGAACTCATGAACTGTGAGATCGTGACCTGAGTCGAAATCCAGAGTCAGATGCTCAACCAACTGAGCCCCCCAGGAGTCCCACATATAGAATATTTTTAAAGGTGATAGGAGAAATCAGCAACAGCAGGGGCCACGAGGGAGGGAAGCAGGAGGCTGGGGGGTATGGCCCCAGGAAGGATTAGCAGCGATTAATGATGAAAGCATGATGGTATACAGCAAGCGACATGTGGCCTGGGCGTGAAGCAGGAAGCAGAGCACGGTGAGGACAGGGGTAACGGTGGGCAGTGGCCACTCAGCTCCAGCCAAGAGCTCCCCCTGGGAAAGCCACCCAGGGGGCAGCCGGCTCTTCTCAAGTTTCAAGATGAGCCTCAAGTCTGGCTTTTCATTTCTTTTCCTTTTTTTTTTTTTTTTTAAACATTTTTTATTTTTGAGAAAGAGAGAGACAGAATACGAGCGGGGGAGGGACAAAGAGAGGGAAAGTCAGAACCCGAAGCCGCCTCCAGGTTCCGAGCTGTCAGCACAGAGCCTGATGCGGGGCTCGAACCCACAAACCAGAGAGATCATGACCGGAGCCGAAGCTGGATGCTCAAGCCACCGACTGAGCCACCCAAGTGCCCCTGAAGTGTGGATTTGCATCTGAAATCTCTTGCTTTTTAAACCTTGGCTCCCTTCTTGTTTCAAAACACCACGTCCCCCTGCTGGACATGATGGCAATGGCAGCTTTGAAAGATGGGAGGGGGGAGGGGGCGGTGGCGCCTGGCTGGCTCAGCTGGGGTAGCGGGCAACTCTTGATCTCGGGGTTGTGAGTTCGAGGTCTCATGCTGGGTGTAGAGATTCCTTAAAAATAAAATAGAAAGAAAGGAAAGGGAAAGGAAGGAAGGAAGAAAGAAGGAAGGAAAAAAGAAAGAAAAGAAAGAAACAAAGAGGTGGATACGGAAGAGTCTTCCACACAGGAAATGAAAACACGCCAAGTCCCAGCCCTATGTGCAGTGTAAATGTGTGCAGTGTAAATGGCCTGGACGCATTTAAAGGAACCCGAAGCCGCTTTGCTGCGGCCTCACGGTGGCTTGAGCGAACAGGGCGCGTTCTCACGAACGGATACTTGTATCTTGAGATAAAAATAGCATCCCACGGAGCTCCAAAAGTGCTGTCTCATCGCAATTCAGAAAGCAGTGAAGGCAATGTGTTCCAGAAAACGGGGTCAGTGACTCAAAAAGTGGCCGAGGTTGATGGAGAGGGTGGCAAGTGTGAAAAAAAAGTTTCTTGACAGATGAGAGTGGAACGTGTTTTTCCACGTTTATCTGTTTTCGGTCACCGGCGTTCTAGGGCCGCAGGTGCAGTGGAATCGCACACAGAGCGTGGGAAGTAGGCGAGCACTGCCTGCGCCTCCCCCCCTGCACCAACCCAGCAGGGATTTATGCGGCTTCCAAGTACCAGAGCCCGCTTGCTCCCGAGGGAGGGGCTAGGGGGGTTCGGCTGCGCTCACAACCAGGCTCCACCTTCAAAACCAATCTGTTTTGGAGAAACACTTCTCCCCTCATTGGCCCCTTCTCCTGCTGGGACTGTCACAGCGGCCTCCTCCTGGCCTCCTCCTCGCTCTGTCCCCTCCGCAGCCAGAGGGACACCTGGGTCAGGTCACATCCCCTCCCCTGCAGCACTGTCCTACTCAGTGGCGGCCTAAAGGACAAAGCCCTTCCTGTGGCCCCAAGAAGCCACCCCCACCCCGCGATCTGCCCGTCACCTCCCTGAGCTTGTCTCCTCCATTCTCTACTGCCATTCTCTCTGCTCACTCAGATCCAGCTTCTCGAACACGCCAAATACGCTCTCACCTCAGGACCTTTGCCCTGGCTGTCCCCTTTGCCTGGAACACACTCTCCCCCAAGATCATCCCCCCTTCCCCCGGCTCCAGGTCTTTGTCTAAAAGTCCCCTTCTCAGTGAGGTCTTCCCTGACATCTTGTTGACAAGCTCTCCTTATCCATCTTGCCCAGTATGCAGGAGACTAGTGGCCCTAGGGGGGCGGGGACGTCGCTGCCAGCAGGGCCTGGCACCAGGCCTGCGCTCAGTAAACACCCCTGACAGAAGATGGCTACCAGGGCTGTGATGGAAATTTCAGGAAGTCATGCCTGGAAGGCACTGGGTTTCAAGCAAGCGGTTTGTAGCCTGTCTGAGCCACGTCCCGTGGATGAAACTGACTCTGGGAAGAAAGGTGGGGTTTTTCCTGAGCCGGGGGACGGGGTGTCCTCCTGGAAGGAGACAGCTGTCCCTTCCCCAGCTGCCACCACCGGCCCGAGCCAGCTAGGCAGGAGCGCCTGACCCCATCTGAGAAATCTGGACTTAAAAAAAAAAAAATCCCCCCGCCGTGGCAGCCTCGTGGGCTGCAGATGCAGGAAGAGAGAGTTAGGACACTGTTTACGCTCAAGTATTCTCTCTCTTCTAATTTTGGGTTTTTGAGTCTCACGTAGAGTGTGATATCACTGTTCCTGTTCATCACGTAATTTCTTTTCAGTTTTTT
Source organism: Hyaena hyaena (assembly GCF_003009895.1). NCBI lineage: Eukaryota > Metazoa > Chordata > Mammalia > Carnivora > Hyaenidae > Hyaena > Hyaena hyaena. Next base: position 8,305,026 of record NW_024080641.1, on the reverse strand, counting down.
TTTTTTACTGTTTATTTATTTTTGAGAAAGAGAGATAGAGACCGAGTGAAAGCAGACAGAGGAGGGACAGGGAGAGAGGGAGACACAGAATCCGAAGCAGGCTCTGGCACAGAGCCCCACACGGGGCTCCAACCCACGAACCGGGAGATCACGCCCTAAGCCGAAGTCCGATGCTTAACCACTGAGCCACCCAGGCGCCCCGCACTACATCACTCCAATGCGTATTCACACGCGTTCATAAAACACAAGCTCATAAAACAAAGGTAGAGGCGCAGTTTTTACCGCTAGGGGTGCGAGACCCCAGAAGCACCTTGCAGACTCATCCAGAAGCCAACTATGGGAGCTGTCCTTGCCAGGGAACCCCAGGGCCAGGCCTCGGCTAAGCACCTGCCACGCAGGAGCCATGGCCCCCACACTACCCCGCCTCAGGGCACACTATTTAAAGCCCCCTCTTCCTTTAGGCTCCGTGCTCAGCAGCTGGCAAATGGTCAAAATGTACCGATTTGGTTAGATCGAGTCACTCTGTGGCCATGTACGGAAACTCCTAACCAAATGTGAAATCCACAGTGCCTGGAGCGGCCCCTCAGGTGTGAGGTCCTTTGTCGCCATGCACAGGATGGCTCCCAGAGGAGCTCGCTGCCGAGCCACCAGGGACCCGAAGGGCCAAGGGCCAAGCTGTTCTGGCCTCTGCTTTACAGAAGGGGAGACTGAGGCTGAGAGGGGGTAGGGGACTCATTGCGGGTCACGTGGCAAGGAATTGGGCCGGGCCCGAGCCTGAGGACACCCCCGGCAGGTCCCCCTCTGCCCTCTGCCCGGGGTTGCCCTCCGCAGCCCCTACCTGCGTGTAGCAGCGCAGCAGCAGCCCCTTCTCCTTCAGCAGGCGGATGAAGTAGTGGCAGACGGTGGGCTGGAGGGGAGCAATCCCAACATTGTGATAATGACAGAGCACGTTGGCTGCGGGTCGCAGTGAGCCAGGCACTTTTCTAGGCGCCCTGGCTGTTCTGTCTCATGGAATCATCACACATCGGTCTGGGGCGGGTTGGGGGGGGGGGGTTGGGTGGCGCTAGCCCCATTTCACGGATGAGGAAACTGAGGCACAGGAGGTGAACTGGTTTACAAAATCACACGGGTGCCGACCTGGGGTCTGCCCAAAAGCAGCCTGGCTCCCATCTGGGGTCTTACATGGACTGTTAATTCAGGGAGGCCTTCCAAGAAGTCCCATAGGCTATCATCAGCTTCATCTTACAGATAACAAAACTGAGGCTCAAGGCTCATTTTCTTCAATGGCAGAAAATGAGGGACCAGGGGTAGGACCCAGGCAGCCCGGGGCCCATGTGGCATTTGTCTGAAAGGCCTCAGAGGAAGAAGCTTTTCCATGCCCCTACCTGCCCCGAGTTTCCTGTCCACCAGAGAAAAGAGAGCTCACCTTGAACTGCCCAGGATAGAGTTCCTTGGCGAGAGCAAAGAAGGGCTCTGGATGTTTCTGTGGGAGACAGAACCGGCATCCCGATGGTGAACTGAGACCTGCAGTCGGGTGATCCCATTCCCCACTGGGCGATCCCATCCCCCCACCGTTATGGACACTCCCCCCTGGGGAGTACAAACCTTGAAGTAGCCAATCTCAAAGATGGCTTCCGGGTAGGGAAGATGGTATTTCTCTAGGTTGGCGTAGAGGCCCGTGGATGGGGAGCGGAAGTCAGGGATGCCCGCAGCTGGGGGAGGAGGGGCAGGGAGCACGGGTCAGGGACCTGGGCCCCATCTATACCCCATCCTTCCTCCCCCGTCGAGGGCCCAGACGTGGCTCCCCCCAGCCTCTGAAAGGGGATCCCCCAATGTGACGATGGCTACTGGGGGAGAGGAGGCACTTACACGTGGAGATCCCAGCTCCCACCAAACAGATCACCCTGCGACCTGGAGGAGAGGAATTGAGGCATCAGGTGACAGTGGGCTCGGCCCCAAAAGAACATCACAGCCCCCCAGACTGTTGGTTCAGGGCCAGGCCCTGGGGCAGACATTTCAAATGCATGAATGGTCTTCCCGAACATCTCAAGGTGGGTGGAGTTAACACCCCCATTTCACAGACGAGGAAACCAAGGCTCAGGGAGAGGAAGGGTCACACAGTCAACGGGTTGCAAAGCCAGGATGGGGACAAGGAATCTATGGTTTGAAATTATGCCAACTTAGATTCGAGAAAAGGGCACGTGGAGGGAAGTTTCTCCTCCTGACTAGTTCTAGAGAAAGTGCAGATCTTAGTGAGAAGGCTGGGGGCCACAGGTGTCTTCTGGAAGAGCTACAGGTTATTGTAAAAATCTCTGGCCACTCTTCACTTTTTTCCTCCCTTAACTCTTTATTTATTTTTGAGAAAGAGAGAACACAAACAGGGGAGAGGCAGAGAGAGACACACACAGTGTGAGCAGAACAGAGGCAGGGAATGAGGGAGACCCAGAATCCGAAGCAGGCTCGTTTCTGAGCTGTCAGCACAAAGCCCGATGCGGGGCTCGAACTCACGAACCCTGAGATCATGACCTAAGCTGAGGATGGACCTTTAACCGACTGAGCTACCCAGGTGCCCCCAGGCCTCACCGTTTGGACACAGTCTTGAATGACATCTATTTCTAGCATATCATATACATTCTTGCAGCATATTCCTTTCCTCTGTCATCAACCAAACATCAGGCTGATGATTTTCTGGTGAAGGCCAAAGCTTTGCCACTCTTGGCCCACATCCAGTGAAAAGCAGGGAGATAAGAGCTTCAAATCCTGGCTCTCCTCCTCGCCAGTGAGGGGGAGGTGTCTTAGTTCAGACCTCCCTTCTGGGCTTCAGCTTCCTGCTCTGTAAAATGGACATCCTTACTTACAGTACTGACTTCATGGGGCCATCCAGAGAATGAATTCATTCATGTAAAGCTTAGATCAGTGCCCGGCACCGAGCTAACACTACATATGTGTTTGCTATTATTCTTTGAGTTAATTGTACTTCTTGAGACCCAGGATTTGTACACGTGTAAGTCCTTTGTTCCCCCATTTTTTTCCCGGCTGTCTGAAAAGAAGATGGAAATGGGCGCCTGGGTGGCTCAGTCGGTTGAGTGCCTGACTCTTGATTTCCACGGTTCGTGAGATCATGTCCCTTATTGGGCTCTGTGCTGACAGCGTGGAGCCTGCTTGGTATTCCGTCTCTTTCTCTCTCTCTCTCATTCTCTCTCTGCTCCTCCCCCTCTCAAAATAAATAAACTTTAAAAATAAGAAAAACAAAAGAAAAGAAAATGGGAAGTCTTGGTAAGAGTTGAATTGTTTCACAAGCGCCCGGGGCTGTGCAGAAATAGCCCCATTGCCCCGTCAGCTGCTGGCCTGCGGACAGCCCTGGCACATGGCACTCTGGCGTCTGCCCATCAGCTGACAGACAGACACAAGTGGGAGGCCCCTGGACAGGGTACCTCTGGCGTGTCCTGTGCACAGGACAGCAAGGGGGACGATGCCCTCAGCTTCGGCTCGGGGATGCCCCTGGGCCAGGCCCCAGCTGGGGCCACACAGGAGGGAGCACATGGTCTGGATTCAGGGGGCCTGGGGTCAAGTCCTGACTTGACCTCTTGCAAGCTGTGTGACCCTGCACCAAGTCACAGCCTCTCTGTGCCTCTGCTTCCTCCTCTGTCCAGATCACCCTCATGATGACATTCACAGGTACAACGGGAAGACCAAACGACAGGGCGCCTATCAAGTGCTTAGCCCGGTTGCTGGCAAACGGTGAGGGCTCAGTTAACTGCTGCCCTTTACTCTGCTCCCTCACAGGCAGCCTCATGAGCCGCTGTCCTAACACCCAAGCACATGAGGAAGCAAGGAACAAAAGCTTTGTGGCCATTGCTTGTGTTCTCTTTGGGGTGCATCCAGGCCAGGAATTGGGTGCAGACGGCTGCCCGGCCTGCCCTGGGAGAGGGGGGTTCAGGGCAGAAAGCCTGGGTGCCTGAGCAGGGCGCTGGCAGCAGCGGAGGATGGGGAAGAGGGAGAAGACGGCGAAGACGTCCTCAACAAAAGGCTGTTCAGGACCCTCAAAGGGTCCATTGTTTTCGTTGAGGGCCTGGTTTCTCAGACTCTGGTGACCTCAATCCGCAGCGAGAAATAGAAATGACATGGTGACCTAGTAGAGAGGCACCCACGTACCCCCCCCCCCAAACACGCTTCCTGTAATAATTGTCATAGGGTCCGCGGATCTTGCTCTGTGCCAGGCCCTTGGCCAGGCAGTTCCATGTCTATCAATTCAGGGCACCCCAAGGACCCTACCAGATAATTCCTATAGGCATCATCTTCACCCAGGGCCAGGCCAATCAGCGATGGAGGTGTGGCCCCGGTCCGGCCAGGGGTTAGGAGGTGTGACCCAACCTGGCCCGACTGGAGCCAATCTCTGCTCTTTTGCTTGAACCCCAGGAGGAAAGGTGCACTCTAGGGGGGAGGGGCTAGCCCTGGCCTTCAGGCCTGCCGGGAGCCGCCCTCTGACCTTGAACGGAAAAACAGCGCCCCAGGGCGGTCAGGTTTTGGACAACATGCGAGCCTCTGAACGAATCCAGCCGCTCTCAGTGCTGGCTTTTAGTTAGAGGGGCTGCACTCCTCTTTTGGGGCAAGCCAGTTTGAGTTGGGTATCTTGTTCCTTGCAAACAAGAGGCGTGAAGGGGTCGAGTGGCTGGGGCTGAGAAGTCAGGGCGCCCAGCAGGCCCGGGTCTTACATCGCTCGCTCTGCATGTAGCGCGTCACCCCTTCCAGGGTCAGCTCGTCCAGCAGACGCTCCTTTTGGGTGCCCAGGCCCAGCGTCTGGGAGAAGAAATTCCGCAGGAAGTCCACTGGCCAAAAAAGCAGAGAGAGAAAGAGAGGAGCAGGGTGGGCGTTCGGTCAGGATGCTCAGGCCCCCCCCCCCCCCCACCCCGGGGGATCCCCTACCCTCCCACAGCCAGGGACCTCAGGTGCTGGCTCTGCACCCATTATTACGTCCTTTGAATGGCACCTTCGGCGGAGGTGAGGGCAGCAACTGGATCCTGCCTTAAGCGGCTCCCCCAGGACCCCATTCCCAGGGAAGATACTCACTCTCTGCTTCTCCGCCAGTCGCTCCTCCCTCAGTGTCTGAATCTGAGTCCTAGAAGGGGTGGGGGTGGGGTGACCAGGCCCCAGAAGTGGGGTTAGGGAGGGAGGAGGGGGGAGGGTGGCACCCGGCTCTGGGGGGAAGGGCTCTGGCGGGGAGTGGGCCCGAGGAAGGGAGGTGCGGCGGGGGGCCAGTGTGCGGGCTCGGGGCTGGGCTGCCCCCGTTGGAGCCCTGCTGCTCCCGAGGGGCGCAGTGTCCTGTACTGTCCCTGCTGTTCTGAGCCTGATGCTCCTCATCTTGGAATGGAGCCCAGAGGGCAGTGCCTCCGGGGGCTCTCTGAGAGGAATGGGTTAACCGGTGAGGGGTACTCCCAGCAGCAGCCGGTGGGGTGAGTGCTCAGGGAGCACCGACTACTCCCTGATGTCTCATGTCCTCGCCCTGCAGCCCCGCCCGTCCCCTGCAACGTAGGCCTGGCGCCCTTCCCTGCACCCCTGCGGCCCTCCTCACCCAAGTCACTCCTGTGACTGATGCCGGTGGAAACGCCTCGGTCCTCACCCTGGGGCCCTGGACGCTCCTGCTGGGAGCCCCGGCCACCACCTCTCCGACCCCTCCGTCTCATTATATACGCCTCCCCTCAGTCAGGCTCCCGGACAGCAGGGCTGAGACTCTGTCCCGGGCCTTCCTCTCTCCACCTTTCCTGGGCTAGCTGCCATGGCCTTGGCCCAGGCATTGATAGTGCTACCCCTCTGTTCCCAGATACAGGGTTCCCACAGTCTCCCGGATGCCTCCCCCCAAGTGACCCCTGGCCTCTCTTTCCCACCATGTTCCAAACTGGCCTTGCCCCCCCCCCCCCAAACCTGTTCTTCCTCCTACGTTACGTCCCATCTCAGTGTGGCTTCTGTCCCCTAATTTTTGTCTCCTCCTCCTGCCCTCCCGGCATGATGCATCCCCAGCCCAGGGCTCCACCTGGGTCCAGCCTGTTCTCCCTCTGGGGACCCTGTCCTGGCCTCCTCCCTAAGCTCCCTGACTCAGCCTCCACCTCCGATCTACTCTGCTGCCCTGGGGGCGATGGTCTGACTGTGTCAGCCCACCCCCTCCTCGGCTCCAAGAGCCCCTCTTGCTGGCTTCTCCAGTCTAACTATCCGATCACCAACGTGTATGGAGTCCAGCATGATGTCAGCTCCAAGATGGCGGGGGCCTTTGGTGTTCACCGCTGGATGCCAGCACCAACAACAGGGTCTGGCCCCCCAGCAGTTGCTCCAGAACCATCCACCACTGAACGAGTGGATACCTGCCACGCGCTACACCACGGCTGGGTCCTGCAATGGACCTCGCAAAACCCCGGTTCTGACCAACTCACTCTCCTGCTTAAAACCCCTCTGGCAACCCCCTCCCCCATCTTTCTCGGCTCTGGTCCCAAGCCTTTTTGAATCGGAACTGCCCTTCCAAACGTATTTACATTTTTTTAAAAAAATTGCTTCCTAAGACAAGCTTTGCAAAAACCCTGGCCATTAGACAATGCATGACTTGAGGCGCTTGCCTGAGTTCCCTCGCCCAGCCCGGGTCAATGTAACCACTATGAACAGGAGAATGGCAATCGCTCTAGATTTTTCTCTCTGCATAGAAAACTCATTTATTTCTCCAGAAATGGGGCCTACCATAGTACGACGCTGCACCTCGCGGTTTCCGCGGAACAATATCCTACAGACCCAGCCCCTTCCTTAAGCAAGCTACATAGCGTCGCATTGTGAGGACGAGCTATACTTCATTGAGCCCGTCTGCTGACAGCCGTTTGGGCTGTTTCCAGTTTTGCCCGGTCACAGACAATGCTGCAATTTACGTCCCCGAATCTCTCTTTCTGGGACCGAGGATCCCTCTGGAACATGAAACCTTTTTTCTGTGGCAGCGGTTGGGCCCCGGGAGCCAGGCGGGGGAGAAGCCCGGGCCTGGCAGGAAGCCTTCACCCCCTCGGCGTGGCCCTGGCCCGCATCTGTCAGGTGCTTTAGGCCTCCCAGCTTCGGGCCTGCCCTACATCTGAACGGCGATCTCGCGTCTGTGGGCGGCTTGGCATCTTTTCAGGCGGCGGACAGTGAGGCTCTGTGGAAGGGCTGGGGGGCCCCGCCCAGCATGTGGGAGCAACTTGGCCTAAGGGGGAGCTGGAGGCGCTCGGGGGGGCCTTCAAGTCTCTGGGAGGTGGCCTGTCTCCATCTCCCTGAAGTGTCTGGAAGGCAACGTGCCCGGTACTGTGGGATCCAAAGCAGTCCCTGCTCTTCTAGCCGGGGGGGACAGAGGATGAGTCACTTAACAGCTCTGCCGCATCTGTAAAATGGCCACCGTGGGCCTTGCTCCCCCACAGGGATTCTGGGAAGACGAAATGAGATGATGTTCACAGAGCCCTGAGCAGAGTATTCAGTAAGTACTCTGGCTGGAATAAGTACTCAATAAATGCTAACCTCGAATATAATTAGCTAAGCACCCCCAGGCACCTGACTGCTGACCACATCACACCCTTCGCGGCCCCCGGTCTTTGCGCAAGCTGTGCCCTCTGCGTGGAGTGCCACTGCTCACTGCCTAAGAAAATTCGAAGTCACTCTCCGCTAACTGTGATGTGTCTGTATCCCGGTCTGACGCCTGGACCAGCCTGCGGACTCCTCCAGGGAAGGGGCCGGCGGGACTCCCTGTGGCCCCACAAGGTTTACTCTGCCTCGAGCTACTTTCAGAATCCCCCCTGGAGGGCGTTTTCTAGTCACTTGTCCATGCGATCCGTGAGTCCAGGGATCAAACTGGACACCTGTGTCTTCCGTGCGCAGCATAAATGAGGTCCAGAAAGGACGGGGCAGGGGGCAAGGAAGGAGAAAAGGTTGGGAGGGCAGGCCTGCAGTTAAGGTTGCACGCCTCGCTCCGACAATTGCCAGAATCCACCATTCCCTAAGAGGCTGAGCAGGAGTTGGGGGGGGGGGGGCAAGGGACAGTGGGGCAGTGAGCTGAGGGCCCTGGGGTGACTGTCTCCCCTCTGCCACCTCCCCCCAGTGTGGGGTGTGGGAACAAGTCCATCTCTCTCCTTCCCTCCACCGTTCCCCAAATCTCACCTGAGCCTCCAGCACCTTCCCTGCCTGGGTCTCCAGAGGGTCAGAGGCTGGGGAGGAGGCGGAGCAGACGTGGTTACAGTGGGGGGCATGGTTAAGGGGGAAGGAAGGGCTTCAAAGCGGAAGGGCAGGGGACAAGAAGACCCACCAACCTAATTATACTGGGGTGGGAGGTGGGGGCAAAAATGGAGTAGAGGCGGGGAGGGATGGGTGGGGGGAAGCAGATATTACGGTGGACAGGACAAACAGGAGAGGTGATTAATGAGGGACAACGAGAGCGGGGCAGGAAGGTTTAGGAGAGAGAGGAGAAAGTAAAGCATTCAGGGCGTAGATGAGGACTTAGAAGTGAGGAAGGAAATAGTGACTGTGTGTGAGCGCGCGCGAGCCCAGGGAGGGATAAATTTACAGAGGGAAGTTTAAAAAGGAAGACAGGAGATAAGAAGAGATACTCTGACTAGAGACGACTTTAGAAAGGGAGGTGCAGTGGGGATGGTATGTTTAGGGGGTGACACAGGAACTAGAAGGAAGAGATAGGAGGGGACACCAGGGGTCCCTTAGCATCCTACAGTTCCCCCTAACAACCAGGTACCCTTAGCAACCGGGTCCGCGACAATCTAAGTCCTTAGCAACGAGGGTCCTCAGCAACCAAGGTGCGAGAAACGCGCGATCGTTAGTAACTTGGGGGACGTGGCAAACGGACCCTTAAAATCTCGCGACCCAGAAACCCAACAACCTGGCAGGATGGATCACTTAGCAACGACCTCCCGTCCCCCCGAATCCCACTCTCCGCCATGCAGCCCCAACCTCCAGCCCCACCATGCCGGTCCTCGGCCCCGGGGCCTGCAGCCCTCAGCCAGGCCCCGGCGCGGCCCGACCCTCCCACCGGGGCCCCCGACTCACGGTCCGGCTCGGCCATGGGCGCCGGGCGGGGGCCCTCGGGGCTGTCACCGACTGCTCTGTCCCGTGACGGCACCGGAAACAGAAGGGGCAGAGACCAGGCAGAGAACTACAACTCCCAGCAACCATCGCGTAGGCACACAGGCCTTCACACAATGTCCGGGGCGCGGCTCTCTTAGGTTAGGAAGACTTGCGACGGGAGGACTACGAGTCCCATGCTGCTCCGCCGGCAGCCATGTTGGTAAAGGGCGCCCGGAAAATGTGGGAATGGGTAGGGAGTCGCAGTCCATCTGAATACTCTGATTGGTCACGATGTAGTAAGGGGGCGGGGCGTGTACTCTTCGCCTCATTCTGATTGGATAAGTCAGGGGGAGTGTTGGGGAATTCCCCGCAGGGCGGAAGCGCCAGGACTTCAGGCAGAGCCTAGCTACTGGCGGGCGGCCGCTGGGGCCCCTGAGGCGTCGGGGGCCATGGCAGGGGTCGCATGCTTGGGGAAAGTTGCGGAGGCCGACGAATGGTGCGACAGTGGCCTGGGCTCTCTGGGTCCGGACGCAGCAGCCCCCGGAGGACCGGGGCTGGGCGCCGAGCTGGGCCCGGGTCTGTCGTGGGCGCCCCTCGTCTTTGGCTACGTCACTGAGGATGGAGACACGTGAGTGAACCTTAGGCTACCAAACCGGGCCCTAGGATCCGACGTCTGATTCCCGATCAGTCTCAGAACCCGGCTTTCTAACCTTTCACTCCTAAATCTGACTTGTGATGCTTGACTTTCTGGGCTCTAACCCCCAAGTCTTAACCTTTAGTAAAAACAATTTCCTATCCAGTTTTGATCTTAGCCCTTTAATTTCTGATCTTCCTTTCTTGAACTCTGTTTCAGAGAGAGCTCCACACCCCTATCCATTGATCCCCAAACTCTATTGCTCTTCCTGACCCTAGTCCTGAGACCTTTGTTAGAACTGTTCAGACAGTCCCCTCCTGACCTCCTACCTCCAAATACGATCTTTGATCCTTAACTCCTGCTTTATGAGCCTGGGGCTTAGATTTCCAAAATTAATACTTGGCCTTGCCTCTAAGATTCTGCCTTCTGAGCACTGATCTCAAAATCTTACATTCAAAGAGAAAACGTAAGCTCCATTATAGCAGGTTTTCATGTGTTAAGTATTTATTGAACACTGCCACTTTCCAGGGCCTGTTTTAGGTGCTGTGATAAAACAGTAAGAAAACAGACAAAAACTTAAGCCCTTGTGGAGTGTACATTCTAAGGGTGGGTATATTGATAGACAGAAGGTCAGACTGACAGAAAGCCAGGAAGGAAGTGGGGGAGGGGAAAAAAAGGAGAAAGAGGGAAAGAAAGGGTCGGAGAAGGAAAGAAAGGCACAAAGTGAGAAAGAGCGAGAAGCGGAAAGGAAGAAAGACAGAAAATGAAAAACAATATAAAAGAAAGGCAGGAAAATGGTATGTCTGAAAGTCGTAAGGTCTTTGAGGAAAAAATAAAGCAGGAAAGTGAGACCGGTGGATTATCTCGGGGAGAGCACTCCAGGTGGAAGGCCCGTCGTCAAGGCCAGAGCGAGGGATGGTACTGTGTTTTTTGTTATTTGTGTCCACTGTTCTAACTTCAGTGACCGAACAGTGCTTGACCCGTGAGACACACTCAGGAAATAGTGATCTTTTCAAAGAACCAGCTTAGGTTTCATTAATTTTCTTTATTGGATTTTTGCTTTCTATTTCATTGATCTCTGCTCTGACTTTCATTATTGCCCTTCTTCTGCTTACTTTGGGTTTAATTTTTTTTCCTTTTTTTAGTTTCCTAAGGTGGCAGCTGAGACCATTCATTTGAGACCTTCCTTTTCTAATATAGGTGTTTCATGCAACAAATTTCCCATAGTCCTGCTGTCGCAGTCTCTCATAAATTCTGATATATTGTGTTTTCATTTTCATTTAATTCAATATACTTTCTAATTTCTCTTTTGATTTCTTCCTTGGCCAGTGGATTATTTAGAAGTATGTTATTTGGTGTCCAGATATTTGGAACATCTTCCAAATGTCCATTTTTAAATTGATTTTTAAAAAGGTTTTATTTATTTAAGTAATCTCTACACCCCATGTGGGGCTCGAACTCATGACCCCAGGATCAGGACTCGCATGCTCTTCTGACTGAGCCAGCCAGCTGCCCCCCGCTTTTTAAATTGATTTTCAATTTAATTCCATTGTAGACTGAGAACATACTTCATGTGACTTGAATCCTCGTAAATTTGTTGAGAAATGTTTTATGGTGGAGAACATTATGTGTGCACTTGAAAAGAATGGATATTCTGTTGGGTGCAGTGTACTCTCTTTTTAAAAAATTTTTAATGCTTATTAATTTTTGAGAGAGAGAGACAGAGCGCCAGCAGGAGGGGGGCCAGAGACAGAGGGAAATACAGAATCCGAAGCAGGCTCCGGGCTCTGAACTGTCAGCACACAGCCCAACACGGGGCTCGAAGTCAAAAGCCCTGAGATCATGACCCAAGCCAAAGTCGGAGCTTAACCGACTAAAAATTTTAAGTAATCTCTACACCCAATGTGGGGCTCAAACTCACAACCTAAGGGTCACACGCTCTACCCACTGAGCCAGCCTAGCGCTCTTGCTTTAATAACTTTTTCTTTGTTCTGTTATTTAAATGGTTGGCAAACTGTGGCCTCCGGGCAAAATCTGGCCAGCCATCTGCTTTGGTAGGTCTGTGAGCTAACAATGGTTTTTACATTTTGAATGGTTGAAAAAAAATCAGAAGAGGAGAATAATATTTTGTGGCAAGTGAAAGTTACATGAAATTCACATTTCAGACTCCACAAAGAAAGATCTGTTGGAATACAACCATGCGGGCTCTTTATATACTGCCAGTGGCTGCTTTTGTATTGCAAGCGCAGAGCTGAATAGGGAAAAAGAGACAACTGTAAGATCCACAAAGCCTAAAATCTGTAACTGGCCCTTTATAGAAAAGGTTTGCTGATCTCTGCTCTTTTTGGCTTATAGGTCCTTTCACAAAGAGTAAAAGATAAAAGAACTTTAGAAGAGTGTATTTCCATTTATCCCCTCCTGGCTTTATATGTTATCGTTGCCATACGTCTACTTACAGGTGTGTTATAAACTCCCCCTACGTTGTTAGTATTTTTGTTTTAACAGTCAACTGTTTTTCCAAATTACCTTCTAAGGAGACTTACATAACAAGAAAAAAAAATCTTCCGTATTTACCCACATAGTTACTATTTTCAGTTTTCATTATTCTTTTGTAGAAGTTTGTATTGTGGTTTGATGTCATTTTCCTTTTGCTTGCAGATTTCCTTTAAGGTTGCTTTGGCGATATGGGCCTGCTGATGAGGAGTTTTCTCAGCTTTATTATTTTGTCTTTGGTTTTCAAAGATGTTTCTGCTGGGTTAAAGAATTCTGGGTTGACTGCCTTTGAATACTTGACAGATATTCCATTGTGTTCCCTTGCCTTATTTTCATTTTTATGGACTTTATCTTTTTCTCAGGCTGCTTGTAAGATTTTTGTTTTCATCATTGGTTTTGAACAGGACTTTTATGTTGGCCCTTGGTATAGTTTTTTTTTTATTAATATTTCTTGTTCTTGGGAATGATTGAACTTCTTGGATCTGGGGGTTCATAGTTTTCATTAAATTTGGAAAATTTTCTAGACATTTTTCTATCCCCCACCTTGTTTAGGACTTAAGTTTCAAACATTATTAGGCCACTTAAACTTGTCCCATTGCTCACTGTTGTTCTCTTCATTTTATTTAATTTTTTAATTTTTTAATGTTTATTTATTTTTGAGAGAGAGAGACAGTGTGTGGGGGGGAGGGTCAGAGAGAGGAGACACAGAATCCAAAGCAGGCTCCAGGCTCTAGGCTGTCAGCCCAGAGCCTGATGTCGAGCTTGAACCCAGGAACTGTGAGATCATGACTTGAACTGAAGTTGGCTGCTCAACCAGCTGAGCTACCCAGGCACCCCTGTTCTTTTCATTTAAAAAAAAATTTTTTTATGTTTTATTTATTTCTAGGAGAGAGAGAGACAGCGTGAGCAGGGGAGGGTCAGAGAGAGAGGGAGACACAGAATTGGAAACAGGCTCCAGGCTCTGAGCTGGCAGTCAGCACAGAGCCTGATGCGGGGCTTGAACCTACGAACTGTGAGATCATGATCTAAGCGAAGTCGGACGCTTAACTGACTGAGCCACCCAGGCGCCCCTCTTTTCATTTTAAAACGTTCTCTTTGTGTTTCATCACAAATAGTTCTTGTGAAGTCTTCGAAGTTTGCTGTTTTCCTGCTTATTTGCCTACCTGATAATCTTTGATTAGATGCCAAATGTGAATTTTACCTTGTTAGGCCGGCTAGTTGTGGATTCCTATAAATATTCTGGAGTGTTATTTTGGGATGCCGTTAAACTACTTGTAAGGAGTTCGGGGTATCTGGGTGGCTTGGTTGAGTGTCCAACTTCGACTCAGGTCATGATCTCAGGGTTCATGAGTTCGAGCCCCACATTGGGCTCCGTGCTGACAGCTTGGAGCCTGAAGCTGCTTCAGATTCTGTGTCTCCCTCTCTTTCTGTGCCCCTTCCTTGCTCGCGTTGTGTGTCTCTCTCTCTCTCAAAAGTAAATAAGCTTTAAAAAAACAAATAAACAACTACTTGGAAACAGATGGATCCTTTGGATGTTTGCTTTTATGATTTGCTGGGTGGGTCCTGAGCAGTGCCCATCTAGGGCTTAGTATTCCCCACTACTGAGGTAAGACCTTCCAGAGTATTCTACCCAATGTCCTTGGGTTTTTGCTAGTCTGACTGGTGGGTACAGGCAGTATTCCTGGCCTCCTGTGAGCGATGGGCTTGTTTCCCAAATCTTTTTGGATGGTTTTTTCACACCCCTGCATTAATCAGTGTTCTCCTAAATACTGAGTGGCCCCTTTGTAGACCCTCCAGCGTCTCCCTATCAGCTCTCTCCTCTGGGGTTCTCTGCCCTGTGGCGCCAGCTGCCTACTTTTCCCAGACTCCACTCCTTCTGGCCTCACGTGCAATCTGCCAGGCCCCTCTCTGTGCTGTGTCTACTCTCAAAACAGTCAACTTGGCGATCAGTTGAAGGGCTCACCTCATTTTGTTTCCTCTTAGGGATCACGGTCATTCATTGTACGAGGACCAGTGTCTGGAAAACTGTTGATTCCTATACTGTTGTTTGTCAGATTTTTTTTTTTGGTTGATTCAGGTGGGAGGGAAATCTGGTCCCTGTTATTTCATCTTGGGAGGAAGTAGAAGCCCTACGTAGTACACACTGATTAGGGGTGCCTGGGTGGCTCGGTCAGTTAAGCGTCCGACTTCGGCTCAGGTCATGATCTCGTGGTTCGAGGGTTCAAGCCCCGCGTCGGGCTCCACACTCACAGTGCAGAAGCTTGCTTGGGATTCTCTTTCTCCCCCCTCGTTGCCCCTCCCCCACTTGCACTTTCAGAATAAATAAGTAAACTTAAAATAATTAAAAAAATTTTTTTTTAATGTTTGAGAGAGACAGAGCGCTAGTGGGGGAGGGGCAGAGAGAGGGAGACAGACTCTGAAGCAGGCCGCAGGCTCTGAGCTGTCAGCCCAGAGCCCAATGTGGGGCCTGAACTCACGAACCGGGAGATCATGACCTGAGCCGAAGTCGGATGCTTAACTGACTGAGCCACCCCAACACCCCTAAACTTAAAATAATTTTAAAAAACCCACCGATGAAACACATTTGCTGACTGAACTGACCTGACCCTCCTAGATTCCTGACAGTCGTTCCAGAACTGTGGTCACAGGGCCTCACCCAAGTAGCGGGTGCTCCGTGTCTGGTGAATGAGGGAATACAGGGGTACCTGACTTCTGTGCTCTGTTCCCTGTCTTTGTTTTCAGGGCACTGCACTTGGCAGTGATTCATCAGCACGAGCCCTTCCTGGATTTCCTCCTAGGCTTTGCAGCTGGCACTGAGTACCTGGACCTGCAGAATGATCTGGGTCAGGTGAGCCAGGGACAGTTTTGGGATTGGGACTGGGTTCTCCCGTGCACCCCCTAATCCCTGCCCTCTGCTCCCGCAGACAGCCCTTCACCTGGCGGCCATCCTGGGGGAGGCCTCCACAGTGGAGAAGCTGTACGCAGCGGGCGCCGGCTTGCACGTGGCGGAGCGTGGGGGCCACACGGCACTGCACCTGGCCTGCCGCATGAGGGCGCACGCCTGCGCCCGCGTGCTTCTCCAGCCCCGTCCCCGGTGCGCCAGGGGAGCCCCCAACACCTACCTCGCCCAGGCCTCTGACCGCACCTCCGACACCGACCGCCTGCCTGTTGCCTTGGACCCCGACCCCGACCCGGAGAAGGAAGATGACGAGAGCGAGGAGGATTGGAAGGTGCAGCTGGAGGCTGAAAACTATGAGGGTGAGGGTTCTCGGGCACCGGGCAGGGCTCGGGCTCCCAGGTGGAGCGAGACTTTCTGGCCCTGGGCTCAGTTCTCCTGACTCAAGACCCGGCCCCTTGGGGAACAATAGTGAGGCTTCAGGAACCCAGGCATTGGGAAGGGCCCCCACTCGAGCCCCAGGTTCCTGAGAATTGGTCACGTGGGGCTCAGAACCCAGACCTCTTGGGACCCAGACCTTCACCCACAGGCCTGGGGCTACTAAGGTCCAGTTTTTGGGCCCAGCTTCCCCAGCTGGAAGGCACAGCTCACCCCCTCCCACCCACCACAAGTTCTAGCCCACCCAGGACGAGGGAACTCAAGGCCCAGGTTCCCAGAGATTGACACTGGGTTCAAGGTTGTACAGCCCCGAGCCAGGCCTCATGAGAAGAAAGGCGTCTGAGTCTCAGCTCCCCCACCTCTAAGCCTGACTCCCTGGACCAAGCCCCTTCCACACTGGGACTGAGGTCACCCAGAACCCGGTGTCCAGGGGCCCCCTCCGCCCTCAAAGGTCGCAAGGCCCTTCACCTACTCTGGACCTAGGAATTTGGGGTCCAGGCCCTTTGGGAAGTAAAGACCAGCGACTGGGTCTCCTTTTCCCAGGATCCAGGCCTCCTGTCCCAAGCCCCCAGGCTCTTCACCCCTAAGCCCCAGACATGCCACAAGCAAGTTCCAGACCACCGAGACTTAGGCATTTGGGCTGCAGATGCCTCTTTGATGTGCCTAGGAAGTCAGGAGCGGTACCCTAAACTTGGTCCCCTCAGGCCCCGGAGCCCTGCCCTAGGGCCTTGGCATTTGGGGCCCAGGTCCCTTTCCCCCATCGTCCGACACCTGTCGCTCTATCCACAGGCCACACCCCCCTTCACGTGGCCGTCATCCACAAAGATGCAGAGATGGTCCGGCTGCTCCGCGAGGCTGGAGCCGACCTCAACAAACCGGTGAGCTGCCCTGGGGGGCAAGTGTGGCAGGGAGGCTGGGCCCCCAGAGCGGGGTGGGGCCTCCTTGACCTCTCTGGTGCGCCTCGCAGGAGCCCACGTGTGGCCGGAGCCCCCTGCACTTGGCAGTGGAGGCCCAAGCAGCCGACGTGCTGGAGCTGCTCCTGATGGCCGGTGCCGACCCTGCCGCCCGCATGTACGGTGGCCGCACCCCACTGGGCAGTGCCACGCTCCGGCCCAACCCCATCCTCGCCCGCCTTCTCCGTGCGCATGGAGCCCCTGAGGACGAGGACGACAGACCCGGCCCCTTCAGCAGCAGTAGCGACAGTGACAGCGGGGATGAGGGCGTGAGTCAGGAGGAAAAACCGGGCAGCCCAGCCGGGGGGTCGGGGTAAACGGGCAGCTGGGAAGAGAGAGGAGAGGCATGAGGCAGCACATGGAGACTGACCTCAGGTGGCTGTGTTGGGCAGCGGTCCCGGAGGACCTGGGCAGGGGTGGCGGGGAGCGCGCGGGTTGTGGTTGAGAACCAAACGCAATGGCAGAGGTAGAGCTCAGGCGGCGTTCGAGAAAAGAAGTCGGTCGTAATGACCGGTAATGGGGCTGGTTGGCAGTCGTAGCCGAGCAGCTTTACAGAGCAAGAGTCGGAGAACTGAGGCTCTGGGAAGCCGACCTTGGGCAGCACTGAGTCCAACACTGGCAGCAGTGGGGAAAGACCGCAGCCAGTGGTGAGGACATTGTGTTGGAGAACCCAGGCGGCGGAGACCCCACTTGGGGCAGGGGATGATGTTGAGTGGCTGAGGGGGTGAGGAATCCGGGTAGAGGCAGACGGAGGGGGCGAAGGAGGGAGACCCCAGTGGCTGTGGCGAAACATTGAGGCTGGAGCCCAGGCAGTGGTCAGGGGAGAACGCAGGTGACCTTGAACGTGGTGGTTGGAAGACAAAGAGCAGGGAAATTGAAGGATGAGTGGGCGAGCTTGGGCTTTGAGACAAGACCCGGTTGTCTGGGTGGGGGGAAGGAGCTGGACAGCGGGCAGGGTGCCAGCCGCCTGGGCCCATGCCTGCCCCCTCCTCTGCCCCCAGGATGAATACGACGACATCGTGGTCCACAGTGGCCGGAGCCAAAACCGGCCACCTCCCACCCCAGCCTCAAAACGTCTCCCTGATGACCCTGTCTGACCTCATTGTGAATAGGATTTCCAATTTAATAAAATCCCAGCCCCAAATCAAGTGCCACACGAGCCTGGTTTTCTTTGCGCTTTATTCACTCGGCAGGGTTGCAGTGGGTGGCCGGGTCTTTCCTGAACCAGCTGGAGCCCAGCCCGTCTACCCAGCTCAGACTTGGCCCCTTGGGCTTGGTTGTGTGGCCCACCCGTCCCCCCGTTCCTGAAGTCTGGGGAATGGAGTGGGGTGTTAGGTGAGCTTTAGGGGGGTCAACAGTCCTAAGCCATACGGTGTATTAGGAAAGAGGACAGGAGGTGGGGGTCATCCCTCCCTCCCGATCTCCTCCCCCAGAATCTCCGTCGCCTTCTTTAGCTCCTCTCTCACGTGCTCCAGTCGTTCCAGGTCGTGCTCCTGGTGGGATCAGAAATGGGTGGCTCAGCACACCCCCCTTCAAGGGCAGGCCACCCCCGTGGTCACCCATAAGTGTGGGCCATGTACGTTTGCATGACGGCAGCCGGCAGTGGTCATCTGGTCACCATGGACTGCGACGGCGACCACAGTGCAAGAGTTAGACTGGCCGAGGTGACCAGCCATGGCCAAGAAGCGCAGATAGGACTGGTAAAGGTGCCCAGGGTGGGTGCCCTGAGCCATTCGTGAGGTGCTGGCTGTCGAGGCTACTGCCTCCACTCATGGGGACAACTTTCTTTCCACGGCTCAGCAGTGGTGTCCCATCTGTAGTTCAGTGAACCAAGCACAGCAACCACTCCTCATGTGGCCCGACTGTGCATCACAGACTACAGTGGCGGCTAACTCGACTGGTGGCCATCTTGGTTACTGTCCCCTCGGCGTGGAAGCCATCTTGGTCAAGCAGGGGCCTTGCCTGGACGTCGCTACCTAGTCCTGGTGTTGATTCTGGTCACTATGGTCCACGTGTGGTGGATATCGGCTGTTTAGGGCCCAACACGGGTACCTGTTTGGTCGTTGACTCCACTGGCCGTTTGGCCTGCCCCACTTGCCCACTGCCTCCTCCACTCACCTCCCTCTCCGAAGCCTCTTCCTTCTCCTCCTGCTTGGACTCGGCTTCTGGCTGGTGGAGGCGGTGGTGGCGCGGCGAGTCCTGGCGCCTCTCCCCTCCGCCTGCCTCGGCCCCCTGCCACAGATGGCGGCCCCCGCCCAGCACCTGCACCCCCTTCTCCTCGGCCTCAAACTGGGCTGTCTCCTCGTCACTGGCTTGCTCAGCCACTCGCTTGTGGGGGCCCCCTCCACCCTCTAGGCGCCACTTCCACAGGCCTTCAAAGGGTTCCACGGGCCCCCTCTTCTTCCTCTTCTCCTCCTCCTCTTCCTCCTCCTCCTCTTCCTCCTCCTCCTCTTCCTCCTCCTCCTCTTCCTCCTCCTCCTGGCGGAGCCGGCTGTGGAGCTGCTCGCGGAGGGTCTGCTCCCGCCCCTCAGCCTTGTGGGCCCTCTCCGCTGCCTCCTCTTCCTCATCCCTCACTTCCTGGCTGGCCCTCATCTTCCCAGCCTCCTGCTGCTTGAAATCCCCAACCAGTAGGCCCTTCTCTTTGGTGGACACACAGCCGTAGGGCTCTGTCTCACACATCTCTGGTGGGAAGAGAGAGGATGTGCAGCAAAGTCGGGAGATAGACCTGGAGTTCTGGGGCCCTGCCCACGGTCCCATGGGGGGTGCTGCCCAAAAACAGGGAGAGGAGGCTCGGGTCTGGGGGATGTTCTCTGTCCCCATCCCATACCTTGGCAGGAACGCCCTCCCCCCCAGGGCAGGGCTGAAAGCCAGACAGGACACTGGGCGTGCCGTGCCAGCCCAGGCAAGGGGGCCCTGGGATGAGACAACCCTTCCTCCAGGCAGCCCTGGCCAGAACCCTGCGTGGGGTGGGGGCTCCTAAGGGGAACCGGGGCCTGGGCCCCCTCACCTCTGTGGAAGAGAGCTGTGCAGGGGCTTCTCTGGGCCTGGCCCAGCGTCAGCACTTCTGTGACCACCTCTGCCAGACAGCGGGTCAGCTGGGGGTGAAGGGTCAGAGGGGAAGTTGAGGGTAGGGCTGATGGGAGGAATGAGAGCAGCTGGAAGTTTGGAAGGGAGGTGATCATGGAGGCTGGTCAGGGAGGGCCAGGGTCTGGGGAAGATGAGGCAGGGCAAGGGGTCTGCACTCCTCACCTCTTCCCTGGAGGGTCTTGGCGCCAAGGGAGCAGTGGTGGCTATGGAGGAAGGAGATGGGTTCTGGTACCCCTCCGTACCCCCGGGCGCTGTCCTCGGTGCTGATCTCAGCTCCAAGATGCGTCCCGGTACTCACCTGTCCCCTCCCCAGCCTACCTGCCAGGGTCACCATTCCCGCACCCCCAGTCCCTGGTCCCTGAGCTGGTTGCAAGGGGTGCCCTCTCCAGGTTCTGCACTCACCTGCCCCCAGCAGCAGCGCCAGCAACAGGGGCAGCGGCAGCAACCACAGCACGGAGGCGGGCCCACGGCTCTGCATGGTGGGGCGACCGGACCAGGGTGCTTGGCGCTGCGCAGGACGGCGTGGCAGCTCCTTATAACCCGTCCCCGTGGCCCGCAGGGGAGGAGGTGACATCACCGCCGCCCCCTCCACGCCCGTGCTGGGGTGACAGCTGCTGGGCAGCCACCTGCCTGAGACCCTCAATTATTCATGGAGACCCAGGTCCCTCACCTGCTCCCCTCCAGCTAATGGGCGCTGAGCGCCAGCGCAGAGGGAGGGTGCTTCCCCTAGAGAGCCGTGGTCTGATGAGCTTAAGGCTGCACTGGGAGGGTGACCTGAGTTTGAATCCAGCCAGGGGCAGCCACTTACAGATAGACTTCAGGCAACTCCTTCCCTTCTTTGGCCTTTTCCTCATCTGGAGATTTGGGTGTCCTAAACCTACTTCCTCAGAGGGTGGCTGGGTTCCACCTGAATCCCAGCTCCGCCCCTGCCAGCTGTGCAGCCCCGGGGAAACTGCCCCGACCTCTCTGGGATTGGTTTCATCCTTTGTGAGAAGGGCAGCCACCTGCCAGGTGAGGAATAAATACATAACAGGCGCATAAGGTAATTTAGACAGTGTCTGGCACTGGGAACTGCACATGTCCCAGCACTCTCAGTCCAGTAGCTTTTATTGAGCACCTACTGTATGCCCAGTCCTCTCAGGAAGCCCAGGAACAGACAGACAAACTTCCCTGTTCTCTTGGAGCCGACATTTGAGAAGGGGAAGACACAATACTCAACTACGCTTGTATGAGGAAGGAGGAAATGATCATCATAGACTCCTGCGTCACACAGTGCTAGGGCTTTTCCTCTGGCCAGCCCAGGGAAGTCCTCTCAGAGGGGGTGATATGTGGGCTGAGGCCTGAGCTGTAAAGTGGAGGCAATCACACAAGATCAGGGGAAGAGTAGAGATCATACGGGACTCGCCAGTGCAAAGGTCGGAGTCAAGAATGAGTCTGCAGACTGGGGCGCCGGGTGGCTCAGCTGGTTAAACCACTGACTTCGGCTCACGTCATGATCTCATGGTTCATGAGTTCCAGCTCTGTGTCGGGCTCTGTGCTGACAGCTCAGAGCCTGGAGCCTGCCTCGGATTCTGTGTCTCCCTTCTCTCTGTTCCTCCCCCGCTCACACACTCTCTCTTTAAAAATACAGATTAAAAAAAAAAAAAAAAAAAAAAGAGTGAGTCTGCGGAGGTAGCACAGCAAGACCAGAGCACAAGAGAGGAGGCGGGTTGGAGCGGGAGGCAGGGGGCAGATCAGGGTGGGGGTGGGGCTCTGTGGATCACGGTGACGGCTGGTTTTCCCCCTGAGACAGAGCCACACGAGGGCTCCAAGCGGGGGAGGGACGTGACTGGACACAGCGTCCACGGGGTGGCTCTGGCCTGGTGCGGGGGCCAGGGAGCAGGGAGATGGTGGAGAGGCTGCCATGACTCTCCAGGTGGAGAGACCAGTGGACAGGACCAGGGAGGGACCGGGGAGGAGAGAGTGAGGGCGGATTCTGGAAACAGTGTGGAGGAGGGGCTGCAGGGTCTGAGCTAGGTGGCCAGGAGAGCAGTTGAGGGTGATGGAAGGGCTGTGGCCTGAAGAGCTGGGAAGACCGTTCCATGTGCAGACGGGCAGAGCGAGGGGAAGAGCGAGTTCTGCCTTCATGGAGTTGGTGCGCCTACCGGACCACCCCCAGCAGTGGAGGTGGAGGGGTGAGGTTGCAACAGGTCAGTGCAAGGTGCCCCTTGTCCTAGAGTGAGGGAGAGGCCTCGCCCTGTCCCGGTTCCTGCGGTGGCCCCCAAGTGGCCCTCCGTGTGCTCTGGGGGGTGACTGGACACCCGCGGCCACAGACCCTGACGGTTTAGTCCCTCTGACCAGCTGCCCGGCATCACTGCAGGTCACCAGGGTCGTCTCCCCTGCCCACAGATCCACAGAGGCCTTGGTTCTGACCATTTATTGGGGACTTTCTGCGACGTACTGTGGGAGAGAAGAAGGAAGGAGGCTTGAAGGCCTCTTCCTCTTCTTCCCCCGTCCCTACAACCTTTAAGTCCCCAGGCATCCTGCCTTCCGGTGCAGGTTGGGACCATCGGTGACAGCAGGGTCACTGGCCGATTCCGAGGAAGAAGTAGTAAAGAGGCCCAGGCACGGAGCCTGTGTGAGGAACGCAGATGTCGGGCCGGGTGGGAAAACAGGTCCCCGGGGTCCCCAAGCTCCAGGAGGCGGCCGTGGCCCTGCTGACGGGTGGCGGTGAGTTCTCAGCTCGAAGCGGACGGGCCCGGGAGCCTGGGCTTCTGCGGCTGGTTGGGGCCGATGTACCGGAGAGGCACGTGGGTGGGGGCCGTGATCCGATCGGTGCCGAGGTAGGGCTGCAGGGCAGGGGGCACGAGGACCGAGCCATCCTGGGGAAGGAGCGGGGCCTCAGGGTGCTGCCCACCCGCCCACCTCAGCCTCCCTGCGCAGGATCCTTCCACCCCTCACCTCTTGCTGGTTGCTCTCCAGGAGGGCGATGAGGAGGCGTGGGACGGCGCAGGCTGTGGCGTTCACCTGGGGGAGAGGCATGCTCGCACCCAGGCAGTGACTCCCCTGCCCCAGCAGGCAGCGGTGTGCCCCCCGCCAGGGAGCGGGGCTCTTGGGAGGTGGAGTGAGGGGATGCGGGCGCTCACCGTGTGGGCGAAGTGCAGCTCCCCAGCCTCCTCCTGGAGCATGATGTGCAGCCGGCGGCTCTGGAAGTCCGTGCAGTTAGAAGCACTGGTGACCTGGGTGTGGGGCCAGGGCGGGCTGATTGGGTCACTTGTGGGGGGCCCTGGCCCGCCCCACGTCCCCCACATCCCCACCGTGGCGGGGGCTCGCTGACCTCGCCAAAGCGGCCACGGCCTGGCATCCAGGCCTCGATATCGAACTTGCGATAGGCGGGGAGGCCCAGTTCCTGGGTGGGCATGTCCAGGACGCTACGGCGGAAGAGAAAGTCACAGCAAAGGTCAGCGAGAGGCCAGAGGGGCAGCCGAGGTGGAGGCCGGAGGGGGAGGAGGGAGACGGCATGGGGGCGATGGAAGAGGGCCAAGAAAGAGGGAAGTGCAGTGAAAAAGGAGGCAGAGGTGGCAACCGGGGCAGGGAGGGGAGGCAGGGGGCAGTGGACAAGGTGGGAGAGGAGTGGGTGGGGAGGAGGGCGTGGAGGAGGGAGGGCATGTGGCCACTCTCAGCACCTGCATCTGTAACAGGTCACTGAGGATAAGCCCATGCCCCCCGGCCTCTCTGGAAGCCAGGTGCACCCCCTCCCCACTGAGCCAGGCGGTGAGGAGCCCCCGGGGGTGAAGCGCTGATAAGGCGGGACCTAGGGATGGGAGCCTGGGTCCCCAAGGGCAGGCGCCCTGGGCCACTTAGGCTGCTGTCACCGTTCTATGGTCCCACATGGGATGCTACAGATGGACAGATACGTACCCTGCTTGTATTCCTAATACGGGGCCGCAGGGGCAGAGGGAGAGGAGGCACTGGGGGTGTTTAAGGTGGGGGAGCACCTCACCAGCCCGTCCCCCCTCCCTCTCCCCACCCTTCTCCGCACCGGAAGTGCAGGCCCAGCTCCGTCAAGATCTCCATCTGCAAGGACAGGAACTCCTCCAGCAGCTGGGAGCTCTGCTCCAGCCCAGGGCCCGTCACCCCAAACATCTCCACCTGGGGCAGTGCAGCGGGCGGGGGAGTCAGGAGGCCCCCGGCCACAGGAGCGGGCCCTCCTCCCCAGGGCCCGGCCACACCAACCTTGGTGAAATGGTGCACTCGATACAGTCCCCATGGCTCTTTCCCGGTGTCTGTCTCTGCCCGGTAGCAGGTACTGGAAGAAACCATCCTGGGGTGGGTGGAGGGGAAGTGGAGTCAGGGAGGGGGAGGGAATGTCACAGTGGGGGGACAAGATCTAAGGGAACTGAGTATCACCTGACTGGCAGGTCCCTGAAGGCGACCGAGTGGTCCATGAAGTAGCCTGGGAGGAGAGAGGGACAGGATGGGTCACCACCATTCACAGGAAACCTTGATGACAATTAGAAAAGGTGTCCTCTCTGGTGGACACAACCTCACGTCAGGGCATGAGGCTGGATCCTCACTGTACTGCTGTGCGGTAAACAACCTATGCAACCGGACATGCTGGCCCTGGGGTCACTGAGACATCTTAGGTGGCCGCCGTCACCCCCAGGAGGCTCCTGGTTGTCCCCCTACAATCCCTCCTGCTCTGAGGTGTCCTCACCCCTGCTGCTGCCCCCCAGGCAGGTGCTTACCAGCAAGCCCCACTTCTGCTGTCCCAGCCAGGTTGAGGTCTTCAAAGCGGGAGGGGTCGATGTTGTAAATTTGGGATGGGTTGGCATTTGGGGTCATCCCACAGCCTTCCTGGGGAGAAAGGCCAAGCCACGGAGGTCAGGGGACAGATCACCTTTGCCGCCATTTTGCAAGCACTCCTCCCCAGGAAGCACTTGGGATGCTCCCCCCATCCTTGGCCGTCTCTGCAGGGGAGACAGGGCATTCTTCTTCGCGCCTGGCGTCCCCGGAACAGGGCCTGGCACACAGCGGGGCGCGGGGGGCACTCACAAACACAGCTCCCCGGAGGAGGTCTGGCACCGTCATCGGAATGAAGCCCTGTGAACGGGAAGGGGGCGGGGTGAGGGCACAGCCAGGCCCCCCCTAGACCCGGGCCACGCAGAGTCCCTCAAAGCCCATTCTGCCTCAGGGGAGACCGAGGGAGGCCCGAACAGTGGGCCTGGAGCCGGCTCTGGGACCCCAGGGTCCCTGCCGCCCGGGCCCTCCCTGCTGGTGCTTCGCGGTTTCCTCTCACTTCATCCCATGCAGGGCAGCGGGAAGTGTAGCTAAAGCTTTCTGTGGCTTCCCAGTGCCTTCAGGAAATGTCCGGGTCCCTGACCACGGTCAACACCCCGTGGTCAACACCCTGTGCCTTCAGCCCCCGCCGACCCTGCCCATTCCAGCAACGCCTCCTGACACCTCCTTTACACCCGGACAGGTGGTGAGGGTATAGGCACAAGGCCCAGGGCTGGCTCCAAGCAGCAGCCATGAGACTGCGGGCAGTCTCTTCAGGCTTTAAGTTCCCCATCCCTGAAGTGGGAATACTGAGAGCACCTATCTCATAACGTTACTGTAAGAACTAAATGTGTCCATAACGTGTGTAAAGCTCTGAAACCACAGCTGGAGCACAGGGAACGCCCTCCTCCCCATCTTGAGCCCTCTGAGTCAGTGTCACCCCCTCCAGGCAGCCCTCCCATCCTGGCCCGTACCCGGCGGACAAGCTTGTTGAGAGTGAAGTTGACCAGGCCATGCTGCAGGAGGGCCCCGGCCCCGCGGAGGTAATAGGAGCGGTGGCCCGACACGTGGGACAGGCGCCTGGGAGACAGACGGGCAGACAGGCGGTGGTGTGGGGGCTGGGGCTGCTGGGGGAAGCGGGGGACCCGAGTGGCCTGGGGCAGAGGCCAGCTGCCAGGCGGGGGACCGGGGCATCAAACATTCATGCGGTGTGAGGCCTGGCTGCCGGGAAGGGGAGGGTGGAAGGGGTGCGCGCAGGCAGGTAGGCGGGGCTCACTTCTGGCGGATGATGTCAAGGTTCTCTGCAATCTCCAGGTGGCCCCGGGGTTGGAAGGAGAATGCTGGAGCCGGATGAGAAGCGGATGAGAGGCGGTGGAGTTGCGGGGGAGGGGGGAGACACAGAACAGGGACAGAGGGAGGATGTGAGAGAGAGAGAGAGAATGGGAGGGAAGGAGAGGGCGGCAGAGGCGGGACTGGCAAAGGGAGAGATGGAGAGAGACAAGAGACGCAAGGCAGAGGTGGAAAAGGAAAGAAGGGAAAGGGAAGAGAACGTTAGGAGGAGGTGAGAGAATTAGGAGGAGGTACAGAGTCAGAGCCAGAGCGAGACACACACCAGAGTCAGGGAGGAAACCCCAAGAGAAATGACCACAGCGAGCCAGGCATGGACTGGACCGCCGTACACACAGGGACAGAGGGCGGAAGGCGGAGGAGGGAGCACCCAGCACATCCCAGGCCCTGGGACACCGCCCCCCACCCCGCCTGGGCTCCCCGGGCCTGGGGGCGGCCCACCTGGCTTATCTCCGACCACATGGAGCACTCGGGCCTGGCTCTCGTCGCCGACGGGCTGCAGGGACAGGGCGGGAGTCAGGGGAGGGTGGTCCCGGGCTGGCCCCCGCCCTCCCCCCCAGCAGCCCGCTCCCCCCCAGCAGCCCCCCCAGCACCGCGCTCACCACCGCTGGGTGGGTGTGGTTGGGCAGCCTCAGCGCCCGCAGGTAGAACTCCTCCTCGAGCTCCGTCTCCTTGGGGTACAGGACCATGAGCTGCTTGCGGATCTCCCGGCCGTGGGCACGCAGGCTCTGATACTGGGGGTCCTGGGTGGCGGGGCAAGCGGGGTCAGCCCAGGAGCGGGCGGGGGGGCGGTCCCTCAACCAGTCTGACCTCAGGCCTCGTTGGCGGATCCCCTGGGGTCGGCACCACCCCCCTCTCGGCCCAACATCCTCAATTCCTGCTTGGGAAATCCCCTCACCTCACCTCGCCACCACATGGCAAGTCCGGTGGGGGGGGAGGGGGGCGTGACGCAGGCCTGGGCTGCCAGGACACTCTATCGCCTGGGCCACAGTGAGTGGCTCCAAGGCAGGTGCATGGTCCGAGCCCCGGGGCCAGGGGTGCAGCGGTCGGGGAAGCGGTCCCCTTTGTGCCCCGGCCCGCTGCCCCTTTCTCGGAGGGCAGAAAGCGGGTCTGGGAATGAGAGGGAACCAGACACCAAATACAGGCCAGCCTCTTCGGTTTCAGGGCCCAACAGATTCACTTGGAGCAAGAATCCTGTTTGTGGCTTGTCTTCCGGCACAAGGTAGGAATCGTGACTCACGGGGCACCTGCCCACTCCCACCAGGGGCAGGGCGCCAGCCTCGGGCGTACCTGCTGCACTTGAGGGTTGTCCTTGTTTACCTGGTGGGAGAGAGACAGACAGGGCGATCAGGGTCACAAAGCGGGGGCCTGGGAGGAGCGAGAAAAGGAGGGGTGAAAGGCCAAACGGGGCCGGGTGGGGTGGGGTGGGGTGGGACGGGTGCCTGGCTGGACAGACCCTCCTCCCCTCCCTCCCCTCCCGTCTCAGTTTCTCAGTGAAGCTGGGAGGAGGCGAGGTGACCGAAGAGTAACCGCACCCGCAGCTCTGCTGACTGAGCCCGTCCCTGCCGAGGGCTCTCGCACGGTCCTGTTTCTTCACAACCTGCCCCGTGACATTGGCCTTGCTGTGTTTCCCATTTCGTAAATGAGAAAAC
The DNA here is from genome assembly GCF_003009895.1 of Hyaena hyaena. Lineage (NCBI taxonomy): Eukaryota > Metazoa > Chordata > Mammalia > Carnivora > Hyaenidae > Hyaena > Hyaena hyaena. The sequence continues at coordinate 8,277,699 of NW_024080641.1, read as the reverse complement.
TGAGGCTCGGAGAGGGAAAGCCGGTGAACCCGCAACCTTATCTGAGCCGCAGCTGGAATTAGGCCGACCCAAGTCTAATGGCTGGGTGCCTACCAGCTCCGCGTCCCTTGGGCGAATCTCTTTCCTTCTCCGGGCCTCGGTATTCCCATGCGTGAAATGGGCTTACAGGACCTCCCCAGCAGGGCTTATTGTGTGGCTTCCCGGAGCAGATGAGTTAGCACTCAGGGAACGTTAACTGTGATCAACTCTGTTGTCAGTGGCTGCCTGCCCGTGATGCACGCACTCCGGGGCCTGGCACTCACATAGTAGGGCCACTGGGAGGTGTAGCTAGTTTTTCGATTGGCCTTCGAGGGGCGGGGCGAAAGGGAACCTGTGGGGGCCTGGGTGCGAAGCCTGCCTCGCCCACTTTCTGGCTGTGACGCTTAGGCACATGTAACCTCTTGGGACCCTGGTTGTAAACAGTCTGTATGGGTCCCATCTCCCGGGGTTGGGAGGGTTCGGGGTAAGGAAAGCATCTAGAACGGCGCCTGGCACACAGTGGCCGCTATATAAGCGTCTGCTGTCAATTTTACGATTACTCTTTTCAGCTCCCCTGTGGCAGGTGCTATTGGCTGTCTAACCCGAGACTATCTGTGCTCCCTCCTCCAATCCCACAGCCCCTGACTCAGTTCACCCTCCCCGAACAGCGTGTAGTTCAGGGAGCGTGAGCTGAGCCGGGGAGCTGCCTCTCAAAGAGCCCTAAGCCTGGGGCATAACTCCATCCCTCCTGAGGGCACAGGTGTGGGCAGGGGTTGTCAGGGACTCTGCTAGATGCTTCGGGAAGGGTGTCCCTGCTCTTGACAAAGGGCACTCAGGCCACAGAAGTCCTGTTTTCTGCCTCTGGTAGAGTCATGCAAAGAGACACAGTACTATGCCAGCCATCTTGGGCTGTGAGAGGGGAAACTGAGGTCAAATCAACACAGTGAAGACCCCCCACCTAGGATCCCCCCCGCCCCCACCCCCGCCCCTGCTGCTCACCAGCAGGTTCCGTACTGCCTCAGCCACAGCCCCCTTCTCTTCCTCCAGACTCCGGATCTGCTCCCGCAGCTGCCTCAGCTCCTGCCATGTTGAGATCTGGGGGAGGGCACAGGAGGGAAAGGCGTGAAGTGGCCACTGTCCCCTGCCCCTTCTTGCTGGGGCCTCCCCCTGCTGGCCACCTGGCGCCCAGCACCAAGGCTCTCCTTGGTCCCGTCAGTCCTAGAGCTTCCTGATGTAAATCCCAGCCTCCTGTGCTCATGTGTCCAAGATCAACCAACGGACGCGAGTGGAAGTGGTTAAGTGTGACTCTTGGGTCACCTCCTTGAAGGTAAGCCTCCATGCTGGGCTTTCTGTCTCTTAATCCCCTTGGACTTGACGATGGGATCTGAGAGCCAAACCGGACAGCATCCGAAGGAATGCGGAGCAGAGGGTGAAAGGACCCAGGCGCTGGGGACCCGGAGCTCAGGCCCAGCCAGCACTCCCCTCTGGTCTCAGAGAAGAGAGACGCAGCCTCGGTCCTATGGGGCGGCGGCGCTCAACCCGTCGCCTCCCACAAAGTAGGCTCAGCTCTGGTTCATGGGCACACCTCCTGCTGTGAGGTCCCCAGAGTCCCTGAGCCTCCTGCCGGAAGCCACTCTGGCCCTGTCGCCGGGCTCCAGGGCTCCAGGTCCTGACCTTTCTGCCTCCTGAACGTCTGTCGCGCCCATCCTCCTCCCATCCCCCCACGCCTGCCCGACTCTGCTCCAGGTCCTGTCCTCTGCGCCATCCTCCCAGCCTTCAGGCTCACCTCCTCCAGTCCAGCCAGAGCTCTTACACAATCGCTCCCCTGCCTGGAGGCACCCATAGCTCCCCAGTGCCCCAGGGAACAATTCGCGTGCCCCGTTATTGCCCATGATGCCACACGCCATATTTCTCGTCACACTTCATGCCCCAAAGAAGTGCTTTTTGAGCTTTGGGATGTGACCCATTAGCAGGTTATAAATAATTTAAGATCGCTCAACCAGCACTTTAAAAAACTTGGGGTAAAATATAAAGTTTAGCATTTTAGGGGGCACCTGGGTGAATCAGTCAGTTAAGCGCCCGACTCTTGGTTTTGGCTCAGGTCATGATCCTACGGTTTGTGGGTTCGAGCTCCATGTTGGCTTCTGTGCTGACAGGCCGGAGCCTGCTTGGGGTTCTTTCTCTCTCTCTCTTTCTGCCCCTCCCTTGCTCTCTCTCTCTCAAAATAAATAAATATTTAAAAAACTATATAAAGTTGGGGCACCTGGGTGGCTCAGGTCATGATCTCTAAGTTTGAGTTCGAGCCCCATGGACTCTGTGCTGACAGCTCAGAGCCTGGAGCCTGCTTCCGATTGTGTGTCTCCCTCTCTTGCCCCTCCCCTGCTCACTCTCTCTCTCTAATAAACGTACAAAAATTTTTTTAATATATACAGTGTAGCATTTTAACCATTTTTAACTGTACACTTCAGTGACACTAAGTATATTCACACTGTTCCACCAGAACTTTATCTTCACAGATGGAAGTGCTATACCCATCAGACACTGTCTCCCTGCTCGCCTCTCCCCAGCCCCTGGCAACTGCCATTCCATTACCTGTCTCTGTGCATTTGACTACTCTAGGCACCTTGTATGAATGAATGGAATTACCCAGCTTCTGTCTTTTTCTGATAGTCTTATTTCACTTAGCATAAGGTTCATTCATGTTATGGCATATGCCAGAATTTCGCTCCCTTAGGAAGCCTGAATCATATCCCACCATGGTGTACCATACACCATTTTATCTATTCATCCATCCATCCATGGGCACTTGGATTGCTTCCACCTTTTGGCTACTGTAAATAATGCTGCAACAGACATGGGTGTACAAATACCTGTCCAAGTCCCTGCTCTCAAGTCTTTGGAGAATATACCCAGAAGCGGGGCTGCTGGATCATATGCTAATGCTGTGTTTAATTTTTTGAGGAACCACCCCACTTTCTAGTTAATTTTTCTTTAAAAAATTTTTTTTTAAATGTTTTTTATTTATTTCTGAGAGAGAGACAGTGTGAGCAGGGGAGGGTCAGAGAGAGAGGGAGATACAGAATCCGAAGCAGGCTCCAGGTTCTGAGCTGGCTGTCAGCACAGAGCCCGACGCAGGCCTCGAAACCCACAAACTGTGAAATCATGACCTGACCCGAAGTCGGGCGCTTAACCGACTGAGCCACCCAGGCGCCCCTCTAGTTAATTTTTCCGAGCTTTCCTTTCTCCTCTGGTAAAATGGGGGAAATAACGGCACCCACCTCATACAGTTGGCATGAAACTGAGTTGAGGCAAATAAGTACAAAGCACTTAGAAGAGGACCATCCTCAGCACCCCACGAAGGTCTAGCCCTGTGGTGACTCTGGTTCTCGCTCCCTGGCACGTAGTAGTATATTACTTCCCACCTTATGATCAACGCCTGGGACACAGTAGACGCTCCTTAAACAGCTGGTCGGCAGAACCATTAATGAAATAATTATTTAAATACTTGCTACCTGTGGGGCAGGTGCAGGGCTCTTACTGTCCAAAGGCAACCCCCTCTCCACCCTCGTCTGATTCACATCCCTGTCCCTCAATTCCCCCCCCCCACCCCCAATTTTCTTTTGTGGTGTTTAGGAAGCCTGGCGGGAGGTTGGAGTACAGAAAACATTGGCACGTAGTGAGTTCCCAAGCGCAAAGGAGGTACTCAGCACGCTTTATGGAACAGGCGCATAATGGGTGCGTACAGGCCGGGCCCCAGCACTCCGTGGAGAACAGGCACACCTATGGGTGCCAAGCACACAACATCCTTCCTTGGGAAGGAACTAAAATTCCTGCAATAGTTTTGCCCCCCGCTGCACCGCATCTTGCCAGCCCCGGACGACCCCGCGGAGGATGCCCGCGCAAGCGCACTCACGATCGCGGGCAGGTCCTCAGGCCGCAGCTCCCCCTTGCGGAGCTGCAGGGAGCGCGCGGCCTCTTCCGGGCATGCGCACAGAGATTCCATGTCCAGATGAGGGAGTTCGCTGTAGCCCTCGCGCGCGTGCTCGTACAGAAGGTTCCGGTCTCGTCTTTCCGTGGCAAAAGCTCTCCTTGGGCTGTGGCTGCAGATGCAGCCTCTCCGGGAATGAAGACCCCGAGCAGCCACTAAAGGCCACAAGCGCCGCGCCATGGACGCAGCCATCTTGGACAGGGGACAAGGAGACACGCACCCTTTGTCCCGCCCATGCCGCGTTTAGACCAATTGCAAAGCAGCTTTCCTGCCAATCAGGCCCTGGATGGGGTGAGCGCCTCTCGAGCTTCAAACACGGTTGGATGAGAAAAATCGACTGTGATTGACTCTGTCGTTGACCAATCGTCATCTGTGCCCCTCCCCTTCGGCGTACACGGGAGGCAGAACCAGCCAATCCCCGCCGGGATGACCTCCGGAAGGGGTTAGAGGCAGATTCAGCTTGCCTGCGGACCCCGCCAGGGTCGGTGAGGTTGGTGGAATACTCGGGTGCCATTAATCTCCCCGGCCGTCTCCTGAGTGTCCCTTCTGCTTCTGTGTGCTGGGGGCGGGAGGGGTTGTTGGGTGCCCGCTTGGAGCGAAACTAAATTTATGGAGGGAATTTCCGTCAGCAGCGTGTGGGGTTGTGGTTAGACTGTCAAGGAAATTCCTTGGATTTAATCAGAAGGCTCTGAGGACGGGGTGGGGAGAGTTTGGGTCCTTGTCTGGCTCTGGCCACGTTTCCCTTTTCCTTCCTGAGTCTCTTATCCCCTAACACAGGGACCCTGCAGGCGGTGGCATGTCCTGGTCCGGTCTTCTCCGTGGCCTGAACACGTCCCTAAATTATGGTAAGTTAGGGGTTTGAGCTGCAGAGATGCAGCTGGATGAGGGTTATGCCCACCGGGGGAATCAGGGGTTAAATTAGTGATGGATGGATACACGAGGATTCTAGCGGAGCTCGCGCTGCGGGGGCAAGAGGTGGGAGGTGGTTGCATTGGGGGCTACTATGCATCTTCAGTGGGCATCAGGAGTTTGGGTCAGTTATTGAGTTCTTCAGCCGGTACTTATTCAATACTGTGGGTGAGACATTCAAGCAAAGCATTTTTTAAAAAAAAATTTAAATGTTTCTTTTCTAATTTATTAGACAGCGTGAGGAGGGGAGGGTCAGAGAGAGGGACATACAGAATCTGAAGCAGGCTCCAGGCTCTGAGCTGTCAGCACGGAGCTCTACGCGAGGCTCGAACCGTGAGATCATGACCTGAGCCGAAGTCGGGCGCTTAACCGACTGAGCCACCCAGGCGCCCCTCAAGCAGAGCATTTAACTCATTCATTCCGCTGATATATATATATATACTTTTAATTTTTTTTAAGTTTAAATCCAAGTTTAGTTAATATGTAGTGTAATAAGGATTTCAAGAGTAGAGCTTAGTGACTTATTACTTACATAGAACACCCAGTGCTCATCCCAAAAAGTGCCCTCCTTACTGCCCCTTGACCATGTAGCCCATCCCTCCACCCTACACCCCCTCCAGCATCCCTGAGTTCTCTGTGTTTAAGAGTCTCTTATAGTTTGTCTTCCTTTGTTTTTATCTTAGTTTTACTTCTCTTTCTCTATGTTCATGTTTTGTTTCTTAAATTCCACATATGAATGAAATCATACGATAGTTGTTTTTCTCTGACTTATTTTGCTTAGTATGATACACTCGAGTTCCATTCATATTGTTGCAAATGCAAGATTTCATTCTTTTTCATGGCTGAGTAGTAGTCCTTTGTGTGTACATATGTGTACATATATATATGCACATACACACCACTTTTTAAAAAAATTTTTTAATGTTTATTTTTGAGAGGGCATGAGCAGGGGAGGGGTAGAGAGAGAGGGAGACACAGAATCAGAAGCAGGCTCCAGGCTCTGAGCTGTCAGCACAGAGCCTGACATGGGACTCAAACTCACAAACCAAGAGATCATGACCTGAGCTGAAGTTAGACGCTTAACCAACTGAACTATCCAGGTGCCCCTTCTTTATCCATTCATCAGTCGATGGACATTTGGGCTCTTTCCGTACTTTGGCAATTGTCGATACTGCTGCCATAAACATTGGGGTGCATGTGCCCCTTCAAATCAGCATTTGTGCCCTGATGATGAGTGATGTTGAGCATCTTTTCATGTGTCTGTTGGCCATCTGGATGTCTTTGGAAAGGTGTCTATGTCTTTTGCCCATTTCTTCACGGGATTGTCTTTTAGGTGTTTGATAAGTTCTTTATAGATTTTGGATACTAACCCTGATGTGTCATTTGCAAATATCTTCTCCCATTCTGTCGGTTGCCTTTTAGTTTTGCTGACTGTTTCCTTTGCTGTGCAGAAGCTTTTTATCTTGATGAGGTCCAAATACTTTATTTTTTTTGCTTATGTTTCCCCTGTCACTGGAGACATGTTGAGTAAGCAGTTGCTGTGGCCAAGGTCAAAGAGGTTGTTGCCTGCTTTCTCCTCTAGGATTTTGATGGCTTCCTGTCTTACTTTTAGGTCTTTCATCCATTTTGAGTTTATTTTTGTGTGTGGTGTAAGAAAGTGGTCCAGGGTCATTCTTCTGCATGTCTCTGTCCAGTTTTCCCAACACCATTTACTGAAGAGACTGTCTTTATTCCATTGGATATTCTTTCCTGCTTTGTCAAAGACTAGTTGGCCATATATTTGTGGGTCCATTTCTGGGTTCTCTATTCTGTTCCACTGATCTGAGTGTGTGTTTTTGTGCCAGTACCATACTGTCTTGATGACTACAGCTTTGTAATACAGCTTGAAATCCAGAATTGTGATGCCTCCTGCTTCGGCTTTCTTTTTCCACACTACTTTGGCTATTCGGGGTCTTTTGTGGTTCCATACAAATTATAAGATTGTTTGGGGCACCTGGGTGGCTCAGTCGGTTTAACATCTGACTTCAGCTTAGGTCATGATGTCACCCTTCTGAGTTCAAGCCCCGCGTGGAGCTCTGTGCTGACAGCTTCAGATTCTGTGTCTCCCTCTCTCTCGGCCCCTCCCCTGCTCGTACCATGTCTCTTCTCTTTTCTAATTTAACACAAATTTAAAAAAACAACAACAAATTTTAAGATTGTTCTAGCTCTGTGAAGAATGCTGGTGTTATTTTGACAGGGATCACATTGAATACGTAGATTGCATATTTCTTCTTCCAAGTGGATATTTTTTAAGATCCTAGTATGCGCCAGGCACAGAGAAGGGTGCTTTATTTGTTGTACTTACTGGTTCCATTTCTTGTACTTATTGACATCCAGTGCCTCTCATGGCCATGCCCTCTTTCACTCACTTATTCACTCTGCTATCTCCCATGAAGCACTTTTTGGTTGCCACTCCCCCAGGAGCACTGGACAGGCTGACACCCTGCCTGGGAAATCTGGGTTAGCCTGACACGCATCTCCTGGTGGCCTCTCACACACCGTGCTCAAGAGGGAGACGTGATTATGGTGTTTGTGATACAGTGAGGCCACTGAGTCACTGAGGGGCAGAGTTCTTGCTCAAGGGCACACGGCTGGGAAGAGACTTCTAGGAACGTCTCATCCCCTTTGAGGATTCTGCTGTAACATGAGACAGAGATGTGGGCCAGGGCCTGCCCTGGATGTGGAGGGGGTATAAAACTTGGGTGTGAAATGGGCGTCACAGGGAGGAGGGGGACACCTCCCAGAAACACCCCATTGGGTTGCTGTGGAGACGACATGAGTTAATATAGGTACCGTGCATAGAACAGTACACGACATGGTGTGAATCTGTTTGCTTTTTAAAAATACAATTTTTTTTAATGTTAATTTATTTTTGAGAGAGAGACAGAGCACGAGCAGGGGAAAGGCAGAGAGAGAGAGGGAGACACAGAATCTGAAGCAGGCTCCGGGTTCCAGAGCTGGACCCAGGGCTCGAACCCACAAACCCACGAGATCATGACCTGAGGCTGAAGTCGGCCGCGCAACCACCGGAGCCACCCAGGCGCCCCTGAATCTGTTTGTGTTTATTACTATTTGTAAACAGCATTAAATGTCAGCATCTTCCTTGTGAATCAAATGAGTCAATTCACGTTAAACGTTTAAAGTAGAACCTGACCGGGGCGCCTGGGTGGCTCAGTCGGTTAAGCATCTGATTTCTGCTCAGGTCATGAGCTCACTGCTCCTGAGTTTGAGCCCCACGTTGGCTCGTGCTGACAGCTCAGAGCCTAGAGCCTGCTTGGGCTTCTGTGTCTCCTTCTCTCTCTGCCCCTCCCCTGCTCTCTCATTTTCTCTCTCAATCAAAAATAAACATTAAAGGGGCACCTGGGTGGCTTAGTCGGTTGAGCATCCGACTTTCGCTTAGGTCATGATCTCGCGGTTCGTGGGTTCGAGCCCCGCGTCGGGCTCTGTGCTGACTGCCAGCTCAGAGCCTGGAGCCTTTTTCAGAGTCTGTGTCTCCCTCTCTCTCTGACCCTCCCCTGCTCACGCTCTCTCTCTCTCCTAGAAATAAATAAAACTTTAAAAAAAAAAAAACATTAAAAATTTTTAAAAATAAGTTAGAGCCCGACCTATGGTGGCCGATCGGTGACTCTATTGCTATTATCAGCAACCACCTCCAAAGGGAAACAACTCCATCCTTAGAAAAGGGCTCGCAACGGTGCCTAGAAGTCTTAGCCGTTCATTGGGATCATTGGGATGCCCCCCCCCCCCCCCCCCCCCCCCCCCCCCCCCCCCCCCCCCCCCCCGCCCCGTGCCTTCCCCATTGTGTGTCCCCAGGCCTAGCCCTGGCCCCCCAGCTCTGGGCCACCCGCCCCATGGCCACCCTGAACCAGATGCACCGCCGGGGGCTTCCCAAGCGGCCGCCTACGCCCCTGGGCCCCACGGAGGGGCGGCCGCAGCTCAAGGGAGTGGTTCTGCGCACCTTCATCCGGAAGCCCAAGAAACCCAACTCGGCCAACCGCAAGTGCTGCCGCGTGCGGCTCAGCACCGGCCGCGAGGCCGTGTGCTTCATCCCCGGAGAGGGCCACAACCTGCAGGAGCACCATGTCGTGCTGGTGGAGGGCGGCCGCACCCAGGACCTGCCCGGCGTCAAGCTCACGGTCGTGCGCGGCAAGTACGACTGTGCCCACGTGCAGAAGAAGAAGTGACCGCCCAGGGGGCTGGGGTTTCACCCAGATCGGGCGTTTTCCTCTCTGGGTGCCTGCGGTGGCCTTGGGAAGCTACCCCCGCTCTGGAAGCACCTGGGCCTGGGTTCAGATCCTGACTTCGCCTCTTCCGACGGGAACGCTGCTTGCCCGTGGGGGTTCTGGGTGTGAATTAGTAAAAGGCCACACCCTCTGGCCACAGGGAGCATTGGCTCCAGGGCCCTCTTCTGTTGGGATAAGGCCCTGGCTCTGTACCGCCATCTGCTGGGAAGGAGTCGCAATAAACAACAGACGCCCCCAGCCCCAAGGTTGTGACGTGAACCCTCGTGCACAGTATTTACCCTCTGCGTGTTTTTTTTTTAATGTTTATTTATTTTTGAGAGACAGAGAACGAGCAGGGGAGGGGCAGAGAGAGAGGGAGGACACAGGATCTGAAGGAGGCTCCAGGCTTCCAACTGTCAGCGCCGAGTCTGACACGGAGCTCAAACCCACAAAGTGTGAGATCATGACCTGAGCCAAAGTCAGTTGCTTAACCGACTGAGCCACCCAGGCGCCTCTACCCTCTGCGTGGTATTAGCCACTGACATCCCCCATGGGCCTCGCTTTCGTCCGGAAAATAGCTCCATTCACATAACCCCCTTCTTGGTATAAATTCAATGCTCTAAGTGGGTAACAACCTATTCTAAGTTGCTGGGTCCCTGTGGGTCCCTTCCCTGCAGGCCCAGGATCTGGGCAAGGAGCGTGGCCCTCAAGCTTCCTCACTTGTGGAAGGGGCCACGGAAAAGATCGGAGCTGCCTGCGTGGGAGCCGCTCTTTTGGGTTATTGTTGAACTCAACACACACCTGGATCCAAATCTTGACTCTCCCTCTTTGTTCTGTGACCTCGGGTGTATCTGTTCCCCACTCTGGGCCTCAGTTTCCTCCTTCAGGAAATGGCACCGAGAGTGGTACTGACCTCACCTTGTCTGGGGTGGGTTACATTTGAAGATTTGGGAGCTGTCCACCTCTCCTTGGGCTCTGTGGAAGGCGTGGCCAGGTGACCTTGGGCAGGTCATTGAAGCTCTGAGCCTGTTTCCTCCTGGACTAAGGAACAGCGCCTGCGGGCCGCTTCCTGCATGGAGCTTAGCACAGCTCTTGAAGTCCTCCTGGCTGGAAATGTCCCACAAGGCCTCTTAGATCAGGGCTGGGCGCGGACAAGGCACGGGCTACAGACAGTAATCCGCCATCACTTTACATTTAGCACCAATTTTATTGAGCCAGTTTGTTGGCTGTGCCCAGCCGGGGAGGGGGAGGTGGCAGGAGGGCTTTCCTTCCTGGGAGTCTTTGCCCAGCAGGAGGGGAGCTCCCCCATGTAGGGGCAGGAAGCAGGATCAGGGATGGCAGGGACTCAGGAATTCTGAAAGCAGCAGCACCAGCCTGGCCCAAAGGGCAGGTGCTGATGGGTGGGGCCCGCAGTGGTTGCCCAGGGCCCCAGAGCCTCCCCCAAACTACAGAGAGTGTTCCCTTTGATGTCCCTGTGGGTCGCAAGGACAGACCGCCCCGGTCTGGACTCCCTATCAGCGATCATCTTGCTCTAGAAACATGCTGACTGGTGTCCCTGTCCCAGGGTCGGTGGCTTTCCTTACGACTAGAAATCCTGGTTTGGCCTGTGTTTTGACCCTGGCTACCAACTGGAGTCCACACATGTAAGCAACTCATTTGCCAACAAAGGAAACATCTCTAAGTTACCCTCTGACTCCCCACCCCCTACCCCAGGAAGCTGTGAGCAGCTTGGTTGGATCCCTGGTTTATTTTTTTTTTATTTTATCTATTTTGAGAGAGAGAGAGCATGGGGGTGGGGGGCAGAGAGGGGAAGAGAATGCCAAGCCGGCTCTGCACTGTGAGCGTGGAACCTGACGCAGGGCTCAATCTCATGAACCAGGAGATCATGTCCTGAGCTGAGATCAAGAGTCACTCAACCTACTGAGCCACCCAAGTGCCCCGGGTCCCTGGTGTCTTGCACAGCACGTGGGCCACCATGCTGAAGCAGCAGCAAGCAGGGCTCACTGGCGGTGTGCCCAGAATGGGCCGCGGGGGACTCCCACTGTCCACAGGCATCCGGCTCCCGGCTGCGAAGCTGCCTTTGACCGATGATGATGTCTGGCAGATGGCAGTACATTCTGGAAGGCTGGCTCAGGCTGGTCGGCTAGGACAGGCGGACCCTGACTCTCACACTGGAGTGGGTCACGAGGGCGCCATAGTGCCCCACCCAGGAACGCGTGTCCCTCCCATACTGCTCAAAAGACACATAGCGGATGCCCTTGCCAAAGTTGGTGAAGACATGAGACACCTGTATGGGGAAGGAGAGCGGGAGGGTGAGGAGCTGTGGGGCCCTTCTCTTCCTCCACCTCCACACCTCCCCCCCCCCCGGCTCCAAGGACCAAGTAATCAAAGTAGGTACCAGGCCCTGCTCTAGGCGCTGGGGCTACAGCAGCGAAGAACAAAAAGAACAAAAAGGCCCTGTCCTGGTTAAGGGGACAGTCTAGTAGGGGACTCAGACCCTGAAGACAGCTGGGGATAAGGGACAGAGGGAATTATGCAGGAGGGTGGGGTTGTAAAGTGAGTGAGCAAGGGCATCACTAAGCTGAAACCTGAAGGAGGGGAGAGAGCCATGTGAATGGATTAGGTCAAAAACAAGAATGTTTGGAACAGAGGAGCAGTCAGTGCAAAGGCCCTGAGGTAGAAGTGTATCTGGAGCAGAATGAGAGACCAGGAGACAGAGTCATGGAGGTAAGGGGCAGATCATGTGGGGCCTTGTGGGCCACAGAAGGACTTTGGCTTCTGGCTTTTATCCTTGGCAAAAAAAATTTTTTTTGAGATCATATTCGCCTTGCAAAATGGGCCGTTTAAACTGTACATGTTAGTGGTTTTTTTTAAACCTATATTCAAAATGTTATGCAACAATCACCACTATCTAATTCTGGAATGTTTCCGTTAGCCCAGAAAGAAGCCTCATATCCATTAGCTGTCACTTCCAATCCCTCCCTCCCTCTAGCCTCCGCAACCTCCGGTCAGTCTGCTTTTTCTCTAGAGGGATTTGCTTCTGGACATTTCACATAAATGCACTCCTACAATATGTGGCCTTTTGTGCCTGGCTTCTTTCACTTAGCATCACATTGCCCGGTCCGCCCATGTTGTAGCGTGGGTCCATACTGCATCTTACAGGTGGGTGTGTGACAGAACTTTGGCTTTTCCTCTGAGATGTAGCCACGGAAGGGTTACAAGCAGGGGAGGCTTGTGATCTGACTCACTTGTTTATGGGATCTGTCTGGGCGTGTGCTGGGTGAGGAGGGGGACAGGGAGGAGGAGATCAGGAGAGGAAACCAGAAGGCCACCTCAAAGGTTACTTTGATGACGGGTGAAGTGACTGCCAGCACCGGCTTGGGAGCCAGGCTGGGTGTGGATCTCGGGGCCAGTCACTCAACCTTCCATATGCCTTGGTTTTCTCAACTCTTGAAAGGGGATAGAACAAGGGTTTTGGTTTCCCACTGCATCCCAAGTACCTGGAGCGGTGCCCAGCACACAGTAGGTGCTCAATAAACATGCTGAACCACGAGGCTGTTGTGGTAAGGGAATGAATTAGTAGGCAGGCGAATCTGGAAGAGGGCCTGGGACAAGGCCTCAGGCATTGTTAGCGGTTATTGTTACAGATAGGCAGACGTGATAAGAGTGGAGAAGGGGATCGAGCAGGGGAGAGGCAGGGTGTGTCTTGGAGCAGGTCAGGGGTGGTCTGGGAGGCAGTCTGGACCCACCTGTCGGCAGCCTCTCTCAGTCCACTGAAGGACCGGGTTCGGGGAGGCCGAGAACTTGACCACTTCATTTTCATACACGTCCAGGAGGCGGACCCGGAGCCGGTAGATGCATCCACAGTTCTCTCGGGCACCCCACCTGCCAGGTGGTGGTGAGCCTTGATGCCCCCACCACCCACCCAGTCTCTGGGGTGGGGAGAGGGAGGCTGAGGACTAAGCCTCCCTGCACTTGGGGGAGGGTTGCACGCACTCACACTACACATAGAGAGGTCAGGGCCTGGGAATTTGTGGGAAGGAGACTGGGTGCCCCTGGGGTGGATTTTCCAGGCTTTGTGTTGGATGGATGTATGGATGTGTGTGTGTGTGTGTGTGTGTGTGTGTGTGTGTGTGTGTGTGTATGGAGGGGGAGGAGTGTGGTGTCTGCGAGGAACCACAGCCTCAGGGAGGAGGAGCCTACGTATTTCTGGGGGAGGAGCCAGAGCCCCAGGGAAGAAACCATACTTTGATTGAGGACTGAGAGCTTGAAGGAAGAGCCCAAGTGCTCTGGAATCAGTGCTCCCGTCCCAACTCTGCACCGCCCCCCCCGAGTCTCAGTACTCAGGGCACAGTGCTCCAAACCTTCCTGAGGCCTTGAGTGTCCACAAGCCCTCAGGGTCCATGCTGAGTGTGGGCGATGAGGGTGGAGTGGGTGGGATGGGGTGCCAGCCAATCACCCCCATGTCAACAACCCTGGGGCCTGCTGAAGGACGACAGGGAATAGTGCAGAGTAGGGGCTCTGGGCTCATCAAAGCTCTGCCCCTCCCTGCCTCTACAACTGTGAGAGCATCACACCCCCCTCAGCCCCGCTACGGGAGCACAGCAGCAGTGGCCAGCCCAGGGGGTCTATGGGGGCCCAGGGGAGCCCCTTCTGCACCACTGTTGCCACCACGGGCGACGCCTGGGGCAGGCTGCCATTCTTTCCTCACCAGTCGGCCACACAGATCTCGATCTGGGCGCTGTCCAGCAGCTCCTGCCACACCCCCTCCATCACCAAGTCCACAAGCTGCCTCTTGAAGCACCATCTGGAAAGGGGAGATGGTGTAGGGATGAGGCAGGAAGTCACAGGCCAGAAATCACCTCCTCCAAGAAGCCTCCCTTGGGGTGTGCTCTACCAGACAAGATGTATGATGGGTTGGGCATTGCCACTGGCCTCTCACACCCCCTCCACCATTCTCCATCAGGCTCTAGCCTCCAGATACAGTCTTATTATGTCCCTAATATTTGTGGGGACTGGAACAGGAGTACAAATAGAGGCTCACATTGAACAGGGAATTCTGGAGCTTCCTAAAGTGCAGAAGCCCAGGGTCTAAGGGTGTATTGCCTGTATGGACCGGTCTCCCCTTCCTGTTGGGTCAGCCAATAGGAAGCTCTAGCTGGAGAGGGAAAGGAGAGAGGAGAGTAAAATGAGGTTATTTAGCCTCCTGGTTCCCTCCCAATGGATCACCTTGGGACTGCTAGGTCTCTCTATGAAAGGGCACAGCTCTACAGGGCCCTCTCCGCATACCCTTTCCTGTCTCAGGTTCAGGAGCTGCGTCCTCCCCTTTCCCTTGTCAGGCCCAGGGCTGGCGATGATCCGTCCCCTCACTGTTAGAAGCCTGAGGTTCATGCACTATCCCTTGTGGTCTGCCTACCCCTTTGTAAACAGTCCTCCCCTAATTTGAATACGCCGTCATAATAGAAATAGTGTAGTGGAAGATACTGTTGGGTAGGGAATGGTTTTTTACACAAAATTTCAAAAACAGGTTCTAAAACAAAAAGGCGATAGATTTGATACATGAAACTGACAACAGTGGCGCCTGGGTGGCTCAGTCGGTTAAGCGTCCAACTTCGGCTCAGGTCATGATCTCATGGGTTCGTGGGATCGAGCCCTGCGTTGGGCTCTGTGCTGACAGCCAGCTTAGAGCCTGAAGCCTCTTTCGGATTCTGTGTCTCCCCCTCTCTCTGACCCTTCCCTGCTCACACTGTCTCTCTCCCTCTCTCAGAAATAAAACATTAAAAAAAAAAAAAAAAGAAACTGACAACAAAGAACACCATGGACACAGTCGATACAGATGGCAGAGTGGGAGATTTCCACAATGGCCAGGATGGACAAGGGGCTAAAATACACAAGGAATTCTTGTATAAAAAGAATAAGACATCAACCCTAATGGAAAAGATGAATAGGCACTTTCCAAAAGAGGGACTCCAAAAGGCTAAGAAGCACATGGAGAGATGCTTAATTATTAGTAAATCAAAATATGCAAATTAAAACATCAGTGAGACATCACTTCATGCCTAATCTACTGGCAAGTACTAGCAAGTGGGATGATGCCACATGAGAACGGTTGACTATGGGAGAGGGAACAAGGAAAATGGGTAAGAGGTATGAGAATAGAGAGAATCAACCAATCAGTCAACGGTTTGATGTCTCCACAGAATTTATCACAATCAGAGGCTCTGGAGCCAGGTGACCTGAGTTCACATCTCAGCTCCACCATTTACTAGATGTTGGCTATGCTTTGTGCCTGTTTCCTATTATAAAGTGGAGATGATAAAACTCTCGATGTCACAGGTTGTTGCCAGGATTCAAAGAGTTCTATGTAAAGCATTGGGCATGGAGTAAGTCCTCTAAATGTTTGTCATCTTGTTGTCATTATTATTTCACTGCTTATGTGTTTAATGTCTCCCCCACCCCATTTCTGAACTTTCCTGGTATCTCTCTGGTATATAAAACAAGGCTGGTACTGGCAGGCTCTCAACAAATATCTGACTGAATAAATCAATAAGGGAAGGAGAGGGTGAAGGTAGGGTCCCCCTCCCAACTCAGGGGCCCTTGCCCCAGGGATCAAGGGCCACTCACTGGAAAGAAGTCACGAAGCAGGTCTGAGAAGGAGCCCCCGGCACCAGTGTTAGGTTCTTTTCCACGGCCCAGCCATTTCCGCCGTGCTCCACCTCCCAGCCTCGGAAGCCCTCTGTGGGATACAACAGGGTTGAAGACCAGGAATTCACCTGCAGCTGGCCCAGCGGAAGGCCCGCCACGGCCCAGCTTGCCCCGCCCACCGACTCCTCCCTCCAGCGCTCCGCCCCCGGTTTCAACTCTGGCCCCGCCTCCCAGCCGCCAGCATTCTTGGTCCCGCTCCACCACTGCGTCGTTAAGCCCTGTCCTTCCGCTCAGCTCATCCTCAGCCCCACTCGGCCCCGCCCCCAGTTCTGTCTTCCTTCATCTACTTCATTAACCACTTGGGCTTCTCTCTGAGCCCCGGCTCTTGCCATCAAGACCCCATCGCCTCCTACAGCAGCCTCCTGGGTCCCCCTGCTTGGGCCCGCCCTCTCGCTCAGTTCCTCTTCCCCACCGGCTCTCACTGCGGCTTCATATTTCTATGCAAGCTCCGCCCCCGCCAGCACCCAATTGGCTTTTCCCAGCCCTCCCCGGCTCCTCCCCCATTAGCTCCGCCCACTGTGTCTACAGTCCAAGCACGTGTCATTCCTGCCGGGGCTCGACTCTTGGCTCCTCCAGCTCTTTCTCGCCCATCCAATTCATCTTCCTTCACTGCTCACAGCACCTGGCCCCTCCCTCCCAGTCCGTCTCTTTCCCAGCCCACCCTGACCAGTTTTCCCAGTCTCCTCTCCCCTCGGCCACGCCCCCTGGCTGCCTGACCTGGCCCCGCCCCTTCTCAGCCATCCGACCACGCCCACTCAGCCTGGCCCAGCCCCCTCCCCTGGGTCTCCCCGGTCCCGCCCCTGGTCCCGCCCCTGGCCCCGCCCCCGGCACGCACGCTCTCCGCAGGAGTTGAAGATGAGGTTGCGACCGAGGGGTGAGCGCAGGCAGTAGCGCGCGAGTGCGCAGAGCGGGAACTCCTCGTCCTCGCCGTTGGGCGGGCAACGCTGGGCCACCGCGTAGAGTGCGCGGCCCTCGGCGCTGCGGTCCCGGGCTAGCTGCAGCAGCCACACGGTGGGCCCGTCCACCACGTCGCGCCAGGCGCGGCACACTGCGCGGCAGCGCGTCACTAATGCGCGCGGCGGCACGTGGCTCAGCACCTGCACGAGCAGCTCCGGGGGCAGCGCGTCCAAGGCTATGGGCTGGTCCGCGGGCAGCCGCCGCCGCGAAGGTCGGGCGCCCATCTCAGGCCGCTGGAGTCCTGCGGGTTGAGAGGGGTCAGCAGGTCAGGGCAGTTTGGCCTCCCTTCATCTCTCCCGGGACGCAAGGTCTCTGCAACTTGACCATGACCCCAGCAGCTCCAGTGGAGGACCAGGGGCCTGCTAGGGCCGTGAACACCGGGCACCTATTTCCTGACCATTGGCTCTGGGCGCGATCGGCTTCTCACCTTTCCCCCTCCAGCAAAAGACCCCTGATCTCACCATGACCCCCACGACTCCTAACCACGGCTTCCATATCTGGCCGATGCAATCAGTTTACATGTATGACCATGAACACACAGAAAAACCCACCGAGGAGGAAACCATCTCTATCCACCCCATCGCCCAACCTGCTCCAACCCCTTGGGCCTTCGGAACTTCTGAACTGTCTTTAGCAAAATCTATTTCCTCCATCTCTTCACCGAACATTCTTGTCACCTAGCTCCAAACCAAAACCCAGCTCCCCTGTGGCCCTTCCAAGTGGGTAAATCTTGCCTCTTGGTGCTGCTTCCAGATCATTCTTCCACCCTCCCCCCAAACTCTCCATGTCCCCATGTATGATTCCTGTGTCATCAGACTAAATGGTTCACTAGACCGCCTTGTGCATCATGTGCTGACCCAGGTGGCTACCTGCTGCGTGATTTTAGCTCCAGGCTCACTGCCACTCAAGCTGCTCTCGTCAACATTCCCGGTGATTTCCACACCCAAGTAGCTGATCCTTAGGCCACTAGCCTCACTGTTCCCTGACTTGCTCTCCTCTCGGCCCCTCCCTTCTATGGCCACCCCTAGACCTGGTCTCAATAATCACAGACTCTTCAGAATCTCAGTCTCCGGGAGCTCACTCGCCACCCATCACCCTTTCTCTCTCCAGCTCTTTCCTTCCAGTGCCACAGATCCCCACAATCCTTCCAGCCCACTGTGATTCCCCCATGCTTTGTGTCTATCTCCTTTTCACCGCCCCTCACCCCTCAGGTCCTCATGACTTCCTAATCCAGCTTAAACTGCTTAGATACCGGTTAAAAACATTCTTTGCATACATCCTGGCCTCCGGCTCCCTCCAACATGTGACCTGGCTTCAATCCGCCCTCTGCCTACCCAGTTTAAGGTGGCCGAAGAACACACAACTCCACTGGCCGGTCTCACGTCAAGTTTGTGAACTTCACCCTCACCCGCTTCTGAATGTTGCCGTTGCCCTGGCTGGGCAGCCAGCAGCTAGAGAACATTTCTCTTATCCCCTCCTGTCTATATGTAACTATTTCACGCCTTCTCCCAGGCGCTAGCCTAGCTTATCACCTTCCACCTCTTCACTTTCCCCTGGCTTCTTATTTTGCAGAAAAAACCACAAGCGATGAGAAGTGAACTTTCACAGGTACCCACCACCCTGTCTACCACCTACCTGCCCCGTGGCTTCTGTGCTTTCCCCTGTGACGGCCCTGCAAGCCCTGCAAATGTCATGCCCGTGCGTGGGCTGCTCCCACCCCTCCGTTCACTCCAGGACTCCGTGTCAGGTTCTCCCCGCTCTCTGCGGTGCCTTGGGCTCCCCTCCAAACCAGATCATTCTCAGCAGTCCACACAGTCATCCCTCCCATCCGAAAACAAACCCTCTCTTGACTTCACCTTCCCTTCCAGCTCTGCCCCCATTTCTTTGCTCCTTTTTTAAAAAAATTTTTAAATGTTGGTTTATTTTTGAGAGAGAGACAGACAGCATGAGCAGAGAAGGGGCAGAGAGAGAGGGAGACACAGAATCCAAAGCAGGCTCCAGACTCTGAGCCATCAGCACAGAGCCCGATGCGGGTCTCCAACCCAGAAACGGTGAGATCATGACCTGAGCCAAAGTCGGATGCCGAACCGACTGAGCCACCCAGGCGCCCCTCTTTGCTCCTCTTTATGGTAAAACTTCTCAAAAAAGCTGTCTCCAGTCTCTGCCTCCGTATTTTCTACTTCTGTTCCCTCTTAAATCTTATCTAATCAGGCTTTGTGCCCCTGAAATTTCAAAGTCACCAGTGACCCCCTTGGTGCTAAATCCAAGTCAGGGTTCAGTCCTCACCTTGCTTGACCTGTTCGCAGCACCTGACATGGAGGGTTAGTCCCTCTTCACTTGGCCCCAAGCCACCACAACCTCTGGACCCCTCCCGGTGGCTCTGAGTCCCCTTGACTGTCCATCCTCCCTCTGATCTGGCCATGTCAGGGATTGGTATTTGAACTTCCCGTATTCTCCATCACCACTCAGTCCCTTGGGGATCTTGTCCATTTATTCACTTCCCACCTGGCTCATCACTGTCTCTCTGCTTCTTTCCCCAGTTGTCTGTTCCATACTAGTCGCCGGGTCGGGGCAAGCACCTGAGTCAGGTCCTGTCCCTGTCCTGCTCGGAAATCCCCCTCAGGCTCCACCTCACTCAGAATAAAGGCAGAGTCCTCACTGTGGCCTACAGGCTCTCACACTGTCTGCGGCCTTCACCTCCTTACCGCCATCTCGCCCTCACCCCCTCTGCCCAGCTACACCGGCCCCCACGCCTCAGGGTCCTGCCCCCCGGATCCAGAGAATTTCTATGCTCACCTCCATACTTCAAGTCTTGGCTCAGATGTCAACGTCTCCATGAGAAGGGCCCCTTATTTACAATTTCAGGGCCTCCTGACCACCACCGACTCCCCCTTCGCTTTTCCTTACTTTATATTTCTCTAAAGCTCTTAGTACCTCTTTTTTTTTTAATTTTTAACGTTTATTTATTTTTGAGAGACAGAGACACAGTGCGAGTGGGGGAGGAGCAGAGGAAAGAGGGAGACACAGAATCCGAAGCAGCATCCAGGCTCCGAGCTATCAGCACAGAACCAGAAGCGGGGCTCGAACTCATGGAGCACAAGATCATGACCTGAGCTGAAGTCGACACTTAACCGACTGAGCCACCCAGGCGCCCCTCTTACCACCTCTTAATGCACCACACACATAAGTGTATATAATTTACTTAATACCTTCTTTACTGCCTGTCTCCCTAACCGCATTGTAATCACCACGAGGAAGAGTTGTTTCTTCTGTATACTACACACCACGCTGTCCACACCAGTGCCGGACACACAGTAGGTGTTCAATGAAGAGATGTTCATTGAATGAACGAATGGGTCATCACATCAGAAACCCACTCCACAGATGAGGAAACTGAGGCATGGCAAGGTGAAACACCTTTACTTGGCAAGAACTCAGTGACTGGGCTCCAGACCTAGTGAGAAGCTCATTTCATTTTCCCCATTGGGGCAGAGTCGCCCAGCGATCAGCACCTTGTGGCTGGATCCTGGCCAGCCTGGGTTCAAGTTCTGGCTCTGCCTCTAGCTCGTTATATGATCAAGGGCACATCGCTCAAGCTGTTAGTGCCATTTCCTTCTCTGAGAATGAGGATGTTAACAGGGTTGTTGTAAAGATGAACTGGGTTAATATTTGCAAAGCACTTAAGAAAAACCGCTGATATCTCAGATAGAAGGGTGATATTAAATTAATATTGAACACCAAATTATGTTAGTTGCTATTATTATTATCCATCATAAAAGAATGACGGATAGCCGTTGAGCTACGATTCTTTCATCTGGTGACATTTATTGGGCCCTTATTAAGCCACTGCGCTGAGCCTTTAAGCTGGGTCATCTCACTGAATCCCATCATCTTGTTTAATGGGCTAAACGATCATGGGAGGTTGCCCTGGGTTAACAGGCTTCAACAGTCTAATGTCCATTATGTCGTTATGTCGTCTGATGTCTGGAGGTGCTCAACTCATGACAGCTGTTATTATTTTGAAATCAGTTGATTAAGGTTTTGTTAAGAAAGAAGCCGGTATCAGGCTAGGATCCACCCACATGGGACCTAAAACCCCCTTCACCCTGACTCAGTGATTGGTTATAAGACAGGTTTCAAGAGACGAGGCGTGCTTTTCCCCAAGTGGTTCTTAGTGGCATTGATAATTAGCAACAATTTAATAGCAAGTGTACCCATTTGCCTGTCATGGATGTGAAACTCACCGGAGTGTGGTTTCCTAGCTTAGTTCTCAAGAATGTAGTGGTAAAAAAAACAAAAAACAAAAAAACAAAAACAAAAACAAAACAGAAAAAGAATGTGCTGGACGCTGGCAAGCAAGGGGTCTCTGGAGCCAGGGTGGTCTCATGACAAAATGAGTCCAGGCAGATCTCACCAAGGAGCAAGGGCCTTCAACGGATGTACCTTATGAGCCCTGAGTATGCAAAATGCTTGTTTGGGGAGTGCCTGCGTGGCTCAGCCGGTTAAGCGTCCCACTTCTGCTCGGGTCATGATTTCACGGTTCGTGGGTTCGAGCCCTGTGTCAGGCTCTGTGCTGACAGCTCAGAGCCTGAAGCCTGCTTCGGATTTGGCATCTCCCTCTCTCTCTGCCTCTCCCCCACATGCACATGCTCTCTCTCTCTCTCTCAAAAATAAAATTAACATTTAAAAACGAAAAACAAAACAAATTCCTTGTTTGGGACTCTCTGTTGAGGGCCACAGGGAGCCTTATGGCCATAATGCCCACACAGCTGAATGCCAACTACTGGCTGAGTCAGTATGGGACGTGGAAGGCACGACAATGCCCCGCTGTCTGAGGGTTTGGGACTCTGTGCATTGGGGGGAGGGGTGTCGTGACTTTACTGACTGGCTGACTGGGGCGGTGACTAGGGGATGCTACTGGCAGGCAGTTTCCATCCATAATATAATAACGTCTCCTTTGTCACAGGCTTTTCTAGGGCTTGATGGCCCTCCATTAAGAGTCCACACCCCTCCCCTTGACAAGGGCAGACCTTTGTGACTGCTTCAACTTTCAGAGCACCGCAGACGCGTCACTGTTAAGAGATTTGCAAGGCTGGGTCGTAAAAGAAGATACAGCCACTGCCTGGCTTTCTTGGGACAGGAGCCCTGAGTCCAGTGGTGTGCTTCTAAATGTTTCATGGCGAGGAGAAAAAGAGTCTGCGTTCAGAACACTTGCTGATGTCTGTGTAAAAACACCTGCTGCTGCTCACTGCAGGCTACTAACATGAAGTCCCCGAACTGCGGGGTTGGAGAGGTGCCCACAGTCTGCTCTTGTAAGCCGGGCACACCAGCTCCAGCACACCACTGCCCGAGTCACCGCGTAAGTCTGGCTTGCCCTGGGGTCACCCCGCTGGGGAGACCCCATGAATTCAGGCAGAGAAAAGTCCGGGGAGCCCCGGCTGTTTGAGTCTCATCCCAGGGGCTAGACACAGGGGCGAATAAGACTTCTGATGACCCAACCCCAGCCACTGTTAGATGGCATTGCACGTGAGCCCCTAAGATCAGCTTAGCTGAGCCCAGCCAACCCCCAGAGCCGTGAAACAATCAAAGAAAGGTTATTTTAGGTCACTAGGTTTTGAGTTGTCTCTTACGCAGCTCTAGCTAAATGGGACGGCGCTCAGCGACCTACGCTGTGTGGGATGGGTCCCTTCCGCAAAGAACTGTCCTGCTCCAAAAGCCAAAAGAGCCCTGATAAGAAACAATCGGCGCCTTGACTGCAGACACAGACCAATCGGGGTTCGAATCCTGACTATCCACTTCCTGCTTATGAACGTATTTTTATCTCCTTTGAGCCTAGTACATGTAATTCAGGAACAGCGTGTTTTTTTGGTTTCTTTGATTTTTTTTTTTAAGTTTATTGACTTATGTTGAGAGAAACAGAGATAGCACAAGCCAGGAAAGGGCAGAGAGAAAGAGAGAGAGAGAGGGAGAATTCCAAGCAGGGTCTGCACTGACTGCAGTTCGATGCGGGGCTCAAACTCACAAAATCGAGTTGGACGCTTAACCGACTGAGCCACCCAGGCACCCTTGAGTTTTTGTTTTTAAGCCATGCTGTTTTTAAGTACTGATTACTAGTTGATTATTATTTTTTAATTCAGAAATCTACTTTATTTATATTTGTTGCCTGTTTATGGGACTAATTCTTTTTCTCCATTTTTTTTGGTGGGAAAATTCAAACAACATAAAGATTACCATCATAACCATTTAAAAAAATGTTTTAATGTTAATGTGCTACATGTTTTTGTGGGCTGCCTCAGATCCTTTCTTTCTTGTTTTAATTTTTTATGTTTATTTTGAGAGAGGGAGAGAGAGAGACAGAGTATGAGTAGGGGAGGGGCAGAGAGAGAGGGAGACACAGAATCTGAAGCAGGCTCCAGGCTCCAACTGTCAGCACAGAGCCTGACATGGGGCTTGAACTCTAGAACCGTGAGATCATGACCTGAGCTGAAGTCAGACGCTTAACCGACTGAGCCACCCAGGCGCCCCTATCATAACCATTTTTAAGTGTACATTTCAGTGATGTTCAATATACTAATGTGCTACCATTGCTGCCACCCAGCTCCCAAAGTCTTTCCACCTGGTAAAACAGTAATTCCCCACCACCCGTTCCCTCCTGCCCCGCTAACCACTGTCCTTTCCATCTCTATGATCTTGAGGACTCTAAATAACACATATTAGAGGAATAATTGTACAGCATTGGTTTGTGATCGACCTATTCACTTAGCGTAGTGTTTTCAAGGTTCATCTGTGTTGTAGCAGATATCAGAATTCCTTTCCTTTTTTTTTTTTTAATTTAAAGAGATAAAGAGCATGAGGGAGGGGCAGAGAGAAAGGGAGAGAGTGTCTCAAGCAGGTTCCATGCCTAGCGTGGAGCCCGACTTGAGGCTTGATCCCACGACCCTGAGATCATGACGTGAGCCAAAATCAAGAGCCGGACGCTTAACCGACTGAGTCACTCAGGCATCCCAGAATTACATTCCTTTTTTTAAGACTGCTTAATATTCCACTTTGCTGATATCTATTCATCTGCTGATGGACATGGCTGCTTCCACGTTTTAGCTATTCTGACGGCAGGTATTTTTGTTGGTGTGATACATTTCTTTCATTTTATTGAAACATCTGGAATCTTCTGCATCTTGAGACTGTGGTCAGTGACTTGATGGCTCACCTCATAGTGACCACATGTGCTGAAGAGCAACAGCAAATTCTGTCACTGGGGCACCTGGCTGGCTTACTCGGTGCAGCAGGAGACGCTTGATCGCAAGGTTGTGAGTTTGAGCCCCACATTGGGTGTAGAGATTACCTGAAAATTAAAAAAAAAAAAAATTCTCTGCTAAGAGAATCTCAGGCGGCATTAAAAACTCTAACTGGGCAGGGGCACTTCGGTGGCTCAGTTGGTGGAGGGTCCAGCTCTTGATGTCAGCTCAGGTCATGATCTCTGGGCTCGTGAGTTCAAGTCCTGCATCGGGCTCTGCGCTGATGACGCAAGCCTGCCTGGGATTCTGTGTCTCCTCCTCTCTGCCCCTCACCTGCTTGTGCGTGCGCGCTCTCTCTCAAAATAAATAAATAAACTTAAAAAATACATACATATATTAAAAAGAAATTCTGACTAAGCAGAGATATACTCATTTAGAAAGGATTTTCTTTCCATTTCCTGACCTGAGGGCCGGCTATATGTGTGTGTTAAATATTCATCAGGCTGTATAGCTTGCATCCTTTCTATAAAAGGTTTCGGAAAAATAGTAACAATAAAAAAAGATGGAAATCCACAGAATGGGACAAAAAGAGGTCTAGAAAACTCTCCCCTTACTGGCCAAACAAAATGCGGGACTATTTAAAGTGACAGCGTCCTTAGAAACCAGCTTCTCTCTCTCCTCAGAAGCTCCTCAAATTGTGTGGGGCCAGAGACCTTTCTATAGTGACTGGAAAATATTGCCCCGAAATACCTCCGTGACTCAGTGATGACACCATCAACCCGGTTTGTTTGCGGGAGTCCACTCACAATAACCATTATCTTATGATTATTTTTTCCCTGGCTCTGGGAAGTGCCTGGGCTCAGGTCAGCAGTGCTCGGGGGGGCTCAAGTTCAGTTGTCACCCAGCAGGAGTGCGGCCCTGGCGTCTGAGGGCTTATGCAGTGCCCCGCCTGGCACCTGCGCCTGGCACCTGCGATGGGGAGACTCGAACAGCTGGGCAGCCACATGGCTGGGGCTCCTTGGGTTCTCCTCTGTCTCCACATGGTCTCTCCAGCCACAGCCTACTTTTGCCAAAGACCAAATAATAGAATTTCACTTTCTTTTTTTCCCCCCTACATGTTTATTTTTGAGAGAGAGAGAGAATGAGAGCACAGGGGAGGGGCAGAGAGAGGGGTACAGAAGATCCGAACTGGGCTCTGTGCTGACAGCAGTCTGCTCTATGTGGGGCTCGAACTCACCAACTGTGAGATCACGACCTGAGCCGAAGTTGGACGCTTAACTGACTAAACCACCCGGGAGCCTCTAGAATTTCATTTTCAAGGCTCATGAGTCATTAAATGGTCTCCATTTTATACGATGTTCTTACTTCATTAATTTTATCACTGAATTTGTATTGCCTTTATCTTTATTAATTTTAACATTATTTTTGAGAGGGAGAGAGAGGGTGCAAGTGAGGGGCAGAGAGATGGAGAGAGAGAAGCGGGGTTCACCTTAAGTGGGGCTTGTGTTCACCCGATATGGGACTCGAACTCACAAACCATGAGCTGATGACCTGAGCCGAAGTCAGATGCTTAATGACTAGAGCCACCCAGGTGCCCCTAATTTTAGCACTTTTATTTTCATTGACTCAAAAATGATTTTCTTGACTTTATCAGCTAATGGTATACTAGAATAACTTATGGGGTAAACCTTGTATGTTTATACATGTATGTTTTTACCTGCTGTGATATTTATACATTTTTATACTTGAGGTGTCATGTCAGTACCATCTTGTTTTGTGTTTTATGAATACGGAAGACCGCACAAACTCTTAATACTGGTGATACTTTAGTGTCAGGCTAAAAAATATGTGGGTATTGCCACCGTCTCCCCTTCTTAGGAGTCAGGGTTTATTCCCTGTATAATTATGTCAACTTTTCTATACGCTTGAAAATTTTCATAAAACAGTCATGGGGAGAGAAGAGACCCAACAGTTGAAGATTCAGCATCCGTAAAGCCGATTAGGAGCCATCTCGGGGGGCGGGGTGAGGAGCCTCTGAGAGTTTTCAGAATGCAGGGCGGCTGCCCCCAGCAAGATGGGTGGTGATCCGGCGCTCCCACTAGAGGCAGATGATCTGGGTTCAAATCCTGAATCTGCCTCTTCCTGGGCACCTCTTCGGTATGCTGCTGATCTCTGAGCCTCAGTCTTCCTTTCTGTGATATGGGGATAACTACTGCTTCTACCTCAAAGGGTTGCTGTGAGCGGTGAAGGGCAAATACTCCCAAGCCATGCCCTTGAGCCCTTCAAGAAAGAAGACCCAAAGGTCATGAAGCAACGAATAAGTTTTCGTTCTAAGGATGAGGAAGGATCTGATCATCTGAAAGAATTAGAACCTCAGGTGAGATGCCTCTGTGGATTTGCCTTGGGGAGGGGGTAATTGGGGGTGGGGGTGGAGTGGGCACATGTGAAGCTCCCAGCCCCTGCCCCCTCTGCCAACTACCTATAGCACCCGCGTTGAACCGGAACTCCTCAGAGAGAATCAGTGAGCAAGCAATGCCAATAATACTACTCTCAGTAGCACCTCATGGTCAGACAGGCACCAGAGTAAGCTGGACTGTCCCAGCGGGGGATCCCGGGTGCATGGCTGCTGCATTTGTCCACGCAGGGGGGTGTCTATTTGTACACGAGCCTTGATTTCCCAGAATGAGTCCCTTTGTAAAATAACCTGTACTGATGTACAACTTACTTCAATACAGGCCACGCACCTCAAGTGCACAATTGGCGTTCTAACAACGGTATTCGACTGCAGAAGCATCCCTGTGACCCGGGTGGAACAGCTCCCTCACTCGGAAAAGTTCGCCCCTTCCCAGTCAACCGCTACTTCCCCCCAAGGCCACCACTCATCTGCTTTCTGTCGCTGCGATCGTTCTTTTCTAGAACCCCATACAAATGGAATCATAGAATGGGCCAGTTATCAATGTACTTTCTCAGAGCTCCATGTAGCCAAACTGGACTTTGGCCATTTAAATATTTTTTCTGTGCCGGCTGACATGCTGAGTTTTCCCGGTAGAGGGCGCCAGAGGAACATGGCAGCAAGAAGCTTTTTTTTTTTTTTTTTTGCTTCCAGCTTGGTCGCCCCAGGGCAGCTTCTCAGGCCTCACACCGGCAGAGTGCAAGCCTCTTGGGGTGCCTGGCAGCACCCCGTGGCCAGCACCCTTCCCTGCGCCCACCTCAGGCGGTTTCCTATTGCTTTGAGTGCCACACTTCCTTGTGAACTGCCTTCCCCAGCATCCTGTTGGACAGACTTCTGGCAACTTCCAGAGGGCGGATTTCCGTCAAGTTCAAGGTGCAGCACTGACTGGGACTCCTTTGCCTTTTGTGAGCCTCCTTTGAGAGTTTTCGAGGGAGATCAGGGTCTGGGTCTGTCCTCTTTCTCAAGCTCTCAAGCTCTCTTTGTTTCCCCCAATGTTTATTTTTTAAAAAATTTTAAATGTTTTTTATTTATTTCTGAGAGAGAGAGAGACAGTATGAGCAGGGGAGGGTCAGAGAGAGAGGGAGACACAGGATCCAAAGGAGGTACCAGGCTCTGAGCTGGCTGTCAGCACAGAGCTCGACATGGGGCTTGAACCCACTGACCGTGAGATCATGACCTGGGCCGAAGTCGGTCGCTTAACCAACTGAGCCACCCAGGTGCCCCCTCATGTTTATTTTTGAGAGAGAGAGAGAGAGAGAGAGAGCAAGCGGGGAAGGACCCGAGAGAGAAGATCTGAAGCAGACTCCGTGCTGACAGTGAAGAGCCTGATGTGGGGCTCAAACTTGTGAACCACCAGATTATGACCTGAGCGGAAGCTGGAGGTTTAATGGACCGAGCCACCCAGGCGCCCTCAAGCTCTCAATCTGCTCTCAATCTTGGATCATAGAGATAGTGGCTCCTCCTTATCTCTGCTATTTCTTTAATCTCTGGCATTCTCTTTGTTTCTTAGTAGCTATTTCCCCTGCTATAATTAATACTTCTGTCTATTGAACATTCTCCCTTAACTTTTAAAAAATGTTTATTTATTATTGAGAGACAGAGAGAGACAGAGCACGGGCAGGGGAGGGATAGAGAGAGGGGGAGACACAGAATCCGAAACAGGCTCCAGGCTCTGAGCTGTTAGCACAGAACCCGACACGGGGCTTTAACTCCCAAACCGTGAGATTGTGACCCAAGCCGAAGTCAGACGCTTAACCGGCTGAGCCACTCAGGCGTCCCAAACATTCTCCCTTCAAATTACTGCCTGGTTTCCTTCTCCTGACTGGACTCTGACTGATACATACAGTATGTGCTCCTGTGTCTTCTTTCCTTGGGGCGGGGGGGGGAGGGGTGAGAGGGAACACCTGCGAGACCTGCCCACATTGTTGCACGCACCAATCAGTACTTCGTCCTTTTTATTGCTGAGTAATATTCCATTGAACAGATAAACCACACTCTGTTTATCCACTCACCAGGATGGACATTAGGCTGTTTTCCATTTGGGGCTGTTATGAATAAAGCTACGGTGAACATTTAGGTACCAAGTGTTGGTGTGGACATTCATCTCATTAAATACCTAGGAGTGAAATTCTCGGATCATACAGAGAGTGTATATTTCACTTTACAAGAGAACACCCAATAGATTTTTCCGGCAAGGGTGGGCCATTTGCATTCCCTTCAACAACGTGGCAGAATAATAGTTGCCAGCACCCGGTATTCTCCATTGTCTTTTTAATTTTTGATAGAATCGCTTGTTTTTCATGCCTTCGGGAGAGTTTTCTCAACCTGACATTTTCCCTTATTAACTTTAAGTCTGTGCTCTTGAACCATAGTGCTGATGTTGTTTCTAACCTGCAACATATGGGTTACAGAAGACTTGTCAATAAGCCAAGATCGAATTCTTTGCTCTTAAGAATTATGTGCCTGTTTGAAGATTTGATGTGGCTTCCGTTTCAAGAAGGCAGACTGAGCTAGTGTGTGCATGCATGAGCTAGTGGGGGAGGGGCAGAGAGAGAGAGAGGGAGACACAGAATCGGAAACCGGCTCCAGGCTGCGAGATGTCAGCACAGAGCCTGACACAGGGCTCAGACTCACAAACCACGAGATCATGACCTGAGCCAAAGTTGGATGTTCAACTGACTGAGCCACCCAGGCGCCCTGGAAGGGATGCTTTAAAAAAAAAAAAAGAAAAAAAAAATCTTGGCTCAGTTGGTTAAAGGCCGACTTTGGCTTGGGTCACGATCTCAAGATTCATGGGTTCAAGCCTCGCATCCGGTTCTGCACTGATAGTGCAGAGCCTGCTTGGGATTCTTTCTCCTTCTCTTTCTGCCCCTCCCCAACTTGTTTTCTCTCTCTCTCTCTCTCAAAATAAATAAACTTTAAAAATACTTTAAAAAATTTAATAAATAAAGCTTAAGAAAAAGGCATCTCTTCCGGGCGAATGCAGCCCTAGGGTAGCATGGCCTGGCAATGAGAACGAGGGCCGGATTGGAGCCTCATTCACACTGCTGCCCCCTGCTGGCCTCATAATAATAACAGTCCTATGTGCCTGGTCCTGTGCTAGAGGCTTGGAAACAGTATCCCAGGAAAACCAAGTTCAAGTGCCTCCAACAGACAGGCAGTATCCTTTTCTTTTTTTTAAAGTTTATTTATTTATTTTGAGAAAGAGAGAGTGCAGGAGGGGCAGAGAGAAAGGGAAAGAGAGAATCCCAAGCAGGTTCCGCACCATCAGCGGAGAGCCCGATGCGGGGCTCGAACTAACGAACTGTGAGATCATGACCTGAGCCAAAGCCAAGAGTAGGATGCTTAACCCCCAGATAGGCAGCATCCTGAGGCCGTGGATAGGAGAAAACAGGGAGTGGTGGAGACGGCAAACCAGAAGGTAGAGCTAGCCTGAAGGCTCTGTCAATACTCACTCTGGCTCATTTACCGCCAAGTAGGAAAGTAGGCCTGCTTAGGCCACATCTTCCGGATTTTTCAAAAGAAAACTGGAAATCCCAGCTTTTATGTGAAATCACCCAATTTTTAAAGGTTAGCAATGCGGTCGGAAAAAATTAAGGCACAGTACGGGCCAGATAAAAGACAGCTTTGCATGGGGCGCCTGGGTGGCTCAACCAGTTGGGCGTCAGACTTCAGCTCAGGTCATGATCTCACGATTCGTGAGTTTGAGCCCCACGACGGGCTCTGTGCTGATAGCTAGCTCAGAGCCTGGAGCCTGCTTCAGATTCTGTCTCCCTCTCTCTCTGACCCCCCCCCACCCTCCACACCCCCGCTCCCGCTCCCGCTGTCTCTCTCTCTCTCTCTCAATAAATAAAAACATTAAAAAAAAAAAAAAAGACAGCTCTGCAAACCCAGGAACTGAATGAGTGTGGCCATCGTGTAACTCCTGTATTATCCTAGTTGATCTTCACACCGTGAGGAAACTGAGGCCCAGAGAGGCAAAATGACTCCCATAAGGTCACACAGCAGCCAGATGTGGAATGGGGATCGGAATCCGGGCAGTCTGATCTTCCTCTCAAAGGGCGTCCTCTCTATGGACAGCAAAAAAATGAAAAAGCAGCTTGGGGCGCCTGGGTGGCTCAGTTGGTTAAGTGTCCGACTTCAGCTCAGGTCATGATCTCACAGTTCGTGGGTTCAAGTCCCGCATCAGGCTCTGTGCTGACAGCCAGCTCAGAGCCTGGAGCCTGTTTCAGATCCTGTGTCTCCCTCTCTCTCTGATCCTCCCCTGCTCATGCTGTTTCTCTCTCTCTCTCAGAAATAAATAAAACATTAAAAAAAAAAAAGAAATGAAAAAGCAAAGCCAACAGGAGAGAGCCCATCCACAAAAAA
The DNA here is from genome assembly GCF_003009895.1 of Hyaena hyaena. Taxonomy (NCBI): domain Eukaryota; kingdom Metazoa; phylum Chordata; class Mammalia; order Carnivora; family Hyaenidae; genus Hyaena; species Hyaena hyaena. Next base: position 8,246,805 of record NW_024080641.1, on the reverse strand, counting down.
GGAATGTCACTATTTTTCAGAAAGACAGAGAGCAGACCTAAGCGCAGGGGCCAGGGTCGAACTCAGAGTGAGGACAATGGGGCCTCTAGGAGCTCCAGAGGCGTTGGACCCAGAGTCAGGGGTCCGGCGGAGCCCAGGCTGGGGTAGGTGAGGACAGAGGTTAGTCCATCTTTGAAATAACTGCGCCTGTGGGTCCCTGCTCCCTCTCCTGGCCCCCACATGCTCTGCCACACACGTCTCAGGCTGCCCAACATTCATCCACAGGAAAGACAGAACTGGAGGGCTGTTCTCCAAAGAAACTGCAAGAAGGACCCTCTTCCTGTCCACGGGTCCTGTCCCCAAGCTTTAATCAAATTGCGTTTTTACACCAACGATGTCTTCAAGAATTCTTTCTTGGCCGTTGGCTCCAAACGCCACCCTCCCCCACAAACACCCCCAAACCTTATCAATTACAAAATAAGCTAAAACCCCATGCCCCCCACCAACACTCCTAAAATCCCATCAGTCACAACCTGAGCTAAAACCCCATGCCCCCCACCAACACTCCTAAAATCCCATCAGTCACAACCTGAGCTAAAACCAAGAGTCAGACGTTTAACTGACTGAGCCATCCAGATGCCCCAGAAATTCTCAATCATTTTTAAACAAGGGACTCATATATGCATTTTGCACTGGGCCCTGCAAATTATGTAGCTGGCCCTGGGTACATTTAGATTAGAGAAGATATTCAAAACCCACTAAGAACAGGATATTATAAAAGGAAGAATGTCTTCTAGAAGAAAAAAAATTCCTCCTTAGTAGATTAGATAAGTTAGAAACTGGAAAATACCTCTCTCAAAAGGAAAAATTAAAGGGGCACCTGGCTGGCTCAGTCAGCAGAGCATGTGACTCTTGATCTCACGGTCGTGAGTTTGAGCTCCATGTTCTCTTACAGGGATTGCTTAGAAAAACTTAAAAAAATAAAATCCTAGGGACTCCTGGGTGGGCTCAGTCGGTTGAGCATCTGACTCTTGGTTTCGTCTCAGGTCATGATCTCATGGTTTCATGGGTTCGAGCCCTGCACTGGATCCTGTCGTGGCAGTGAGGACCCTGCTTGGGATTTTCTGTCTCTCTCTGCCCTTCCCCTGCTGGCACTGTCTCTGTCTCTTTCAGAATAAGTAAATAAACTTAAAAAAAAATCTTAGGAAAGAAAAAATTCAAGCGATGACAAACTGCAGGAAAAACAAAAAACTGCTTAAGAAAATCATGGTCCAAATATGATATACACTAATTGTATCCATGTTATGTCCATTTGACAATATGCAAGAAAAAAATCAATTTGACCTGGAGGCTAGGGACATTCTCCTTAAAGTCGCCCTGTTTATTGGTTTACAGAAGAAAAAGATTATATAAACTCAAATATATATATGTGTAATGTGAGTATATATATTTACCTCACATATAACATTGTGTAAATTTAAGGTGTAGGTGCAGATTTGATACATTTATATATTGCAATATGATTATCACTTTAGCATTAGCTAACAGCTCTAATCATGTCACTTAATTATCATTTCTTTCTTGTGGTGAGAACATTTGAGATCTGGTCTCTTAGCATAAAGACTGTCTTCTCAACAAACGGTGATGGGAAATCTACATGCAAAAAATGAGTTCAGGCCTTTACCTCAATACCACACACAGATACCAACTCAAAATAAACCATACACCTGACTGTAAGAATTAAAACCATAAAATTTTTAGAAGAAAAATCTAATGATCTTGGGTTAGGTAAGCAAAGACTTCTCAGATACAACACCAGAAGTGTGAATCATTGAAGAAAAAAAGGGATTAATTAAACATCATCAAAATTTAAAACTTTTGCACTTAAAAGACACCAGTGAGAAAATGAAAAGACAAGCTATCGACTGGCAGAATATGTCTGTAAATCATCTAGCTGATGAAGGACTCGTACCCAGAATATATAAAGAACACTTAAAATTCAACAGTATGACAAACAAACCACTTTAAAAATAGACAAAAATTTGAAGAGACATTTCACCAAAGAAGATATGCATATGACTAACAAGCACATGAAAAGATGCTCCACATCATTAGTCATTAAGGAAATCCAAATTAAAATCACGATGAGACACCATCTCAGGCCCATCAGAATGGCCGCTGTTCGTTCCAAAGACTGGCCAGTACCTGAAGCCACTGGGACCCCACGTGTTGCCAATGGGAAAGTGAAACAGTACAGCCACTTGGGAAGAATGGCTGTTCCTTTGAAAGGTGACCATTAACAAAAAAGTTCAACATAAAACATTAAGTTCATTGAAACCCAGCAATTCTACCATGAGACCACCTACCCACGGGAAATAAACACGCATGTCCACACAAACCTTGATTGCAAAAGTCCACAGCCCCATTATCCATTTGGAAACAACCCAAACGTCCATCAACTCGTGAAGGGGTTAAATAAAATGTGGTCCATCCATACAGTGGTGCACTGTTTAGCAATAAGAAGAATGAAGTGCAGGGTACACCCTATGATATGAATGAACCCCAAAACAGAATGCTAAGTGCAAAAAGCCAGATACACACACATAAAAACACATACTGTATGAGATATTTATCTGAAATGTCCCAAAATGATGTATCTAAAGTTACAGAAAGCTGAGTTGTTGCCTGGGGCTGGGCTGGGGAACAGGGAAGTGACCACAAATAGGTACAGGGGATATTTTGGAGGTGACAGAGATGCTCTAAAACTGGTGATCGCTGCATGACTCCGTACATTCACTAAAAAGTCACTGAATTGTACACTTTAAAGGGCTGACTTTTATGGTATGTAAATTACACCTCACTGAAGCTGTCAGAAAAACCCTGGAAACTACAGTGAAAGCATCTAAGACTTAAATATGGGAACAGAACAGACTGTAGATGTTATCAACCTTGACACTGTGAAAATAAATGTACAAGTAACAAAGGATGGGAAACTGACGGGGGAGGAGGTGAAACCAAGATGCGGGGCTCACCTACTTCACGTCACGGGGCTCAAAAGTTTCCAGAATAAGAAAAAGAAGTGGAGCATAAAATCTAAAGTTACAAAGGACAATAGGGAATAATCTTTTAAAAGTACAATTATTTTTTTTATTAAAAAATTTTAAAATATTATTCATTTATTTGTTTGTTTGTTTAGAGAGCACAAGAGAGAACAAGGGAGGGGCAGAGAGGGAGAGAGAATCCCAAGCAGGCTACACGCTGTCAGCACAGAGCCTGACGCAGGGCTCGAACTCACCTGAGCCAAAATCACTAGAGTCGGATGCTCAACCCACTGAACCACCCAGGTGCCCCTAAAAAGTACAATTATTAAAAACTGGTGGAAGGGTGGGGTGCCTGGGTGGCTCAGTGGGTTGAGCTTCCGACTTCGGCTCAGGTCATGATCTCATGGTTCGTGGGTTCAAGCTCTGCATCGGGCTCTGTGCTGACAGCTCAGAGCCTGGAGCCTGCTTCTGATTCTGTGTCTCCCTCTCTCGCTGCCCCTCCTCTGCTCTCCCTCTGTCTCTCTCTCAAAAATAAATAAAACATTGAAAAACATTTTTTAAAAGTAAATTCTGTGTAGGGGCGCCTGGGTGGCTTAGTCGGTTAAGCATCCGACTTTCGCTTAGGTCCTGATCTCGCGGTTCGTGGGTTCGAGCCCCGCGTCGGGCTCTGTGCTGCCAGCCCAGAGCCTGGAGCCTGTTTCAGAGTCTGTGACTCCCTCTCTCTCTGACCCTCCCCTGCTCACGCTGTCTCTCTCTCTCTCTTAGAAATAAATAAAAACATTAAAAAAAAAAAAAAAGTAAATTCTGTGTAGTCATAGAATGGCACACTACATAGCAATAGAAAGGAGTTAACAACCAACCACAGCCACAACAGCATGGATGTACCACAAAAGCTTAATTTGGGGTGAAAGGCGCCAGACACAGGAAGGCACCTAGAGCGTTGAATCCTGGGACAACTGGACATCTTGAATTGCGAGGAGCAGCCCTGGTGCACAACGCATATGGTCCCGAGGGTAATTCGGGTAATCCGAGACCTCTACTACTGCCAAAATTTCCCACCTGGATGATAAATTCTATCCTCTCACCAACGGTGCTGCTACTCTTTGAAAGTTCACAGACAGGCTAGACTAATAAAGTGTCATTAATAGACCCACACGTAGGTACTGAAACCATTTAAAGAAGAGAAAACTAGGTACAGAGGTATCATAAAGTCAGGGTACTGGCTTCCCCTGTGGGGAGGGAGAGGGCTATTAACCAGGCGCCCGGAGGGAAGCTTCTGGGGGCTGACAAGGTTGTTGCTGCTGACCTGGGCCCTGGTTACATATTTTACAATTATTTGTTAAACTGTACCTCTGTTTTATATGCTTTTCCGCATGGACGTGATAATCCACAATTTTAAAAATATTAATGCTATCAGTAAACACCACTGATGTAACTGAACCCAGGAAGGAAACCGTCTTACTGCATCTTAGCACAAATTATAATTCACATTTGCCAAGCAGCTTTCTTTGGGTAAGGCATTCTGGAAAATTCTTTCTGTGCATCATCTCATTCCCAGGAGGCAGCAGTGATATTTTTGGGCGAGGAGGCATGACAAGGCGAGCAAGGGACATTGCTTGTGGGAACTGCTGGTGACAGTCCGCAGAGAAGGCGGCACTCGGGGGGGGGGGAGGTGAATGTCGCAGGTTCTATACGGTCAGCCTCTCCTGGGCCAACCCCACCCCCAACTCTTGTTCACGACCTTGGGGGGGACCGGGCTTCCCTCTCTGAGTAGAACTTCCGCTCCACGAAATGAGACATGTGCAGGTACCATCTCCTCTCCCCAGTCCCCAAATCCAGACCTGTTTGGTGGCGGAGCTGAGTCAAACTGATGGGAGATTTGATCATCCCAGTGAGTGCGAGCACTCATTCCACCCAAGAAGTATCACTGTGTGTGACACCGGTGCTCCCCAGCCCTGCCATGGCTCTGACGGAATCACATTTGGAATGGGGTCCCCGTGACTTGCCCCACGTTCAAAAAGTCTACCTTCGCAAACGTGTTGGGCCCCAAAGTTTTAGATAAGCCGCTGTGGACTTCTTTTTTTTTTATTTTTTATTTCTAGGAGAAAGAGAGAGACAGCGTGAGCAGGAGAGGTTCAGAGAGAGAGGGAGATACAGACTCTGAAATAGGCTCCAGGCTCTGAGGTGGCAGTCAGCACAGAGCCCGACGCGGGGCTCGAACCCATGAACCGCGAGATCATGACCTAAGAGAAAGCCGGACGCTTAACCGACTAAGCCACCCAGGCGCCCTGCCACTGTAGACTTCTAATGACGCCCAACTCTGTTTTTAATGTTTTATTTATTTATTTGTTTTGAGAGACAGATAGAGACAGCATGAGCAGGGCTGGGTCAGAGAGAGAGGGAGTCACAGAATCCAAAGACAGGCTCCAGGCTCTGAGCTGGCTGTCAGCACAGAGCCCGATGTGGGGCTTGAACCCACAAACCGTGAGATCATGACCTGAGCCACCCAGGCGCCCAGACGCCCAACTCTTTGTGGTTATGGGAAAATAAAGGGAGATCGAGGCCTGGCCCCGGACAAGTATTAGCTGCCCTCGTGACCAGTTACTATGTTTGTGACCCAACCCAGCGGTGGGCTGGAGGCAGCACCTCACCTCCAGGTCAGAATCGGGCAGCCCCTGAAACCCAGCTGCAGGAATGGGGGCGAAGGGGTCCGAGCCGAGGAAGTAAAGACCAATCACAGCAGGGCAAGAACTGGCCAATGGCAAGATCAAAGCTATTCGGTGAATGTTAAAAAGGAAAAAGAGAACGCCAAGTTCAAAATCTCTCCCTAGAAGAAAAGAGTAGAAGGGAGGGCTCAACTGCGTTTATGATGTTAGCCAAGCACACGGTGGTAGTTAAGGAAAAGGGGTGCCTGGGTGGCTCAGTCGGGTAAGCGTCCAACTTTGGCTGGGGTCACGATCTCATGGTTGGGGACTTCGATCCTCGCAGTTGGCTCTGCTCTAACACAGCAGAGCCTGCTTCGCATCCTCTGTCCCCGCTTTCTCGGCCCCTCCCCCGCTCACGCGCTCTCAAAAATAAACATTTAAAAAAAGAAAAAGCCATCATAAACTACTAGCTATGATTAACCCACGCTAACTGCTCTAGGCACGCGGCAGGGGCTTTATAAAATCTCACACAAGTCTCACCAGTGGCATCATGGGGGAGGTGCCATTTTTCAGCTGGGGAAACTGAGGCTTGGAGAAGGGGAGCCATGTACCCAAGGTCACCTGACACACAAGGGGCAGAGCCGGGATTTGAACCTGGGAGTGTAGGACCCCGGGTTGGTGCCACTGTATATGCATCTCCATCTCCTTAGTTTCAACCTTGTCTTACTTTACTTTCCCCAGATTTTATCCTCAAAGGTTCATTATATGGAACTTATGGAATGTTCCATATTTTGCCATATTTGCTTTCTCTCTTTTGATGAATTCTTAAATACTTCAACATGCGTCTTCTAGGAAAGAATAAGGACGCACCAAAGGGCTACACTTACCACTTAACACCATTTCTTCAGAGAAATCCATTCTACTATCTAGTATTCAGTCCATGAGCAATTTCCCCCAGTATCTCAAGAAAGTCTTTTGTAGCTGCTCCCCTCCCCCCAAGGGGCACCTGGATGGCTCAGTTGGTTAATACCTGACTCTTGGTTTCAGCTCAGGTCATGATCTCATGGTTTGTGAGTTTCAGCCCCAAATCGGGCTCCCCCTCTCTGCCCCTCCCCTGCATGCTGTCTCTCAAAATAAATAAATAAACTTAAAAAATATTTGAGAAATAAAAGGTAAAACACTACCCCTCAGTAAAACCAAAACGATAAAACACTGCATCCCCCTTTCCGTTTTCTTAAAGATAGTGCTTTTATAATAGGAAATAAAATGGCAGACCCATTTCTATTTGATTTGTGAATCACATCTATAACTTGATTGGATGAAGAAATCAGTAATTAAATAACGACAAAAACTTTATTTAAAAAATATTAGGGGGTGACTGGGGGGCTCAGTGGGTTGAGTACTGGACTCTTGGTATTGGCTCAGGCCATGATTTCACTCATGGTGAGATTGAACTGTGCCTGGGGCTCTACGTGATAGCGCAGAGCCTGCTTGGGGCTCTCTCTCCCTCTCTCTCTCTGCCCCTCCCCCGCTTGTACGTGTGCGCACGCGCTCGCTCTCTCTCTCTCTCTCTCAAAATAACTAGGCTAAAAAATATATTAAAACAGCAGCACCTGGGTGATTGAACTTTGCTTAAGAGTCCATCTCTCTCCCTCTGCCCCTCTCCCCTGCTCTTACTCTAAAATTAAAAGAAAAAAAAACAACAACATTAAAGTAGATTGCTCAGCCAGGCCTCCCAAAATGGGGAGTCAAACAGATCCTATAAATACTTCATATAACAAAAAAGACATTATGAAAGCAGCCTATAGGGAAACTACAAGGAATGCGTGATTAATCACAAATCATTTTTACTGGCCGCGGGGTCGAGGTCGGCTGCCTTATTTGTCTTTTGTTCTTGGGTGGTGCTGGGCCACTTCCAAAAGTATTTATTTTAAAAGTAGGTCCCTAATATTGCAGTCTTTCAAGATTGCTCGTTAACAGATGCTCTCTAAAATGGGAGGATCCAGACTGAAAGAACAAGATATGGAGCGTTAAGAAATATTACTGAACACTGCAAAAGTTAACTTAGAAGAACAAGATTTAAATCGGGCGGAGCGGCCGCGGCTAAAAACAAACTATGCCCAAGTTGCTAAATCAAGAAACGGTGCGCGGAGACGTCTGATTCACCGATTTGGCGAAGGGGCCGCCAGCCAGAAGAAACAGAAGAAACCAGAACTGGTAAAAAGTGGTCGGGCCTCTCGCGGGCTGCTGTGTACACGTGTTGGTCGGGTACGTTCCGGGGGGAGGGCAGCTTCTTCCACCGTGGCCTCCGCCGAAGAGCGGCCGGGTGGCAGGCGTGGCCGTCAGAGGACGCGTTTTAAGCCCTTTCTTACGACCGGGGGGCTTTCGAACGTGCGTCCGTGCGACTCTGGACTTAAAGGGGCGGCAGCTGGCTGGGACAGCCTAGGACGCGGGCGGGGGCGGGGGAAGGGGCGCTGGGGAACGGGACTCCGGGGGACCCGCCCCTCCCGGCGGGGCGTGGGGCGTTAGTCCTTCCCCGGGCGCCCCGGTTGCGAGCGGGGACGGGACACACCGGTCCCGACCTGCGTCCCTACCTGTCCCGGCGCTCACCTGGAGGCCCGCTCGGAGGCGGCGGCGGGCCACGATCCCTTTCCCCACCCTGCTCTGGGAGGCAGTCAGGGGGGGCTCCCTGGGATCGGCCCCGCCCAGGGAGCCCCGCGACCCGCGGTCTGGGCGGTCGGGCCTCTGCGGGGGGCCGGCGGCTCGGAGATCCGCGGGCGGGCGGCTGCGAGCGAGGCAGGGGCGGGATCCGGGAGCCTGCAGCCGCCGGGGGAGGGCCCAGCTGCCGCCAGGCGGGGTGGGGAGGGGACGCAGCCCCCGCGCTCCGGGACCCGGGGTCCGCCCCTCGGAGGGCCTACACTCGCCCCCACGCGCGTCCCTGCCGCCAGGCGCCCTGCGATCTGACACTGGGTCCCGGTTCCCCCCCCCCCGCCAGCCACCTCCTCCCGGCGACGTCCACCTCCCCCAGAGCCTCCTCCGTGGGAATGGTTCCAGCTGCTTGCACTCCCCCCCCAAATCGTGTTGCCTCCTCGTTCCGGCCTCCTGCCTACAGCCGCCTCCGCCATTCAAAACGTCTCTCCCGCCATCTGGCCAGTGCTGTAAACGGCTTGGCTGTGACTCCGACCCAGGGCCTGGTTTTGAAACACTGGATCAGGTTCCTATCCCCAGGGATTCTCTCATATTTACACTGTGTCCCCAGCTTAAGGTCTCAGAAGCCAGGCTTGTTCTTGAGTGGGACCTCCCGGCCACACGTACTTCGCTCTGCGGCCACGACAGCCCGCATGCCCCTCCTTGGGAAACCTGCCCCCTCCCTTAAAAAGACTGAAATATCCAGAGGTTCAGTAGCAGTAAGGACAGGGGGCCACGACCCATGTCTCTCTTGACCTCCTGGGCTGTTATGTTCCTTCTGATTGCCCTAGATGGACCAAGGGACCTCAGGTGACTGATCTGGGACAACCCAGAGCCAGACTTCTGAACCCCAGGCCTTCTTCCCGCTAGCAAACCGTGACCAGTCCCAGTTGCCCCAGCGCTCGCTCCTGGCAAGCACTGTGCTAAATGCTTTATATGCAGGGACGCCTCTGATGAGAAACTGAGGCCCAGAGTTACGTGGTCTATGCACGCGTTGCAAGTCACTTGTTTGGGGGTCAGGTAACAGGCAAGGGCTGGAGGTTGGGTGCCTCAGGCCCCTCTGCTGGAAGCCTCAGCGAGGCATCACAGCGCCATCGTGAGGATGGCGTGGATCCTGCGCGTGTAGCGCCCAACGAATGTGACCTCTTAATGTTTACCAACGGCCTTACCAAGCATTCTACTGTACTGAAGCAGTTTTAGTACCGATCCGCACACAGTCCCTTACCTGAAAGGCTTAGGATTGGAGGCTAGACTTTTATTTATTTATCTAAATGATTTTACCATATCCAGTGTTCTGCGGAATTCCCAGCACGGGCTGGAGGGTTCTCTCCATCACGTGGTATTTCTGTTTCAACGTATGGAGAGAGGAAGACACACTTAGTGGAATAGAAGTTATAAATAACCTGATCTCAGTGTAGTCACGTCTTCCTGCTTGAAGAATTTGAGGGCCTAATTTCTGAGGAAGGTTTGTTTGTGCCTAAGAGATTGTAGCCCTGATGTTTGAAATCGATACCATTATTTTTTAAATGTTTTTATTTTATTCTTTTTTTAACTTTTTTAAAAAAACTTTTAACGTTTATTTTTATTTTTGAGAGAGAGAGAGAGACAGAGCATGAGCATAGAAGGGCCAGAGAGAGAGGGAGACACAGGATCTGAAGCAGGCTCCAGGCTCTGAGCTGTCAGCACAGCTATGTGGGGCTCGAACCCACCGACTGTGAGATCATGACGTGAGCAGGAGCTGGATGCCCAACTGACTGAGCCACCCAGGCACCCCAGATTGATACCATTATTAAGCACCAACTATGAACCAGGTACAGACTGCATAGATTATGCAAGTTCACAGGCACTGAACAGTTTATTTCAACAAATAATGTGGCTTATTACAGATAAATTAGAAAAAAAAAGAGGGTCCTCAATAAAAACAATTGGATCATCAAAGGATGATGCTAAAAAGCATTGGTAAAATGTGGGAGAACAGTCCAGAATTATTACCCGCCAGATGACTTATTCATTACAAAGGAGGAAACTGTACTTACCTAGGTCGAGGGAGGGGTCTTAACTGAATGATCAAACAAATCCTCAATAGTAGGACAGCATGACATCAAGTATCTCTTTTTGTTTTTTAATTTTTAATTGTTAGTTTTGAGAGGGAGAGAGAGAGAGACAGAGCATGAGTGGGGGAGGAGCAGAGAGAGAGGGAGACAGAGCTCCAGGCTCCGAGCTGTCAGCACGGAGCCCAACATGAGGCCCAAATTCACGAACTGCAAGATCATGACCTGAGCTGAAGTCGGATGCTTAGCCAACTGAGCCCCCCAGGCGCCCCAACACCAAGTATCTCTTGATGTGGCACTAGAGGAAGCACACAAAATTGGGTTGCTTTGGGGGGCTCAATCGGTTAAGCTTCCCACTCTTGATTTCGGCTCAGCTCATGATCTCACGGTTCGTGGGTTCCAGGCCATCAGGCTCTGCACTGACCGCTCAGAGATTGCTTGGGATTTTCTCTCTCCCTCTCTCTTTCTCTGCCCCTCCCCTGCTTGAGCGCGTTCTCTCTCTCTCTCTCAAAAATAAATAAATAAACTTAAAAAAAAAGTATACAAAATTACCTATGCAGGATTCTTGTGGGGGAAATAAAATTTAACCCTGCATTTAGTAACAAGGAAACAATCAGACACGGAAAACAGGGGATATATACCAGGTAACGGGCCAGTCCTTTTCAAAAAGTCAACATGACAAACCAAAAAAGAGGCCAGCGAGACATTCCCCCGAATACAGAGCGTGCACCCTGACTGGGGTCCTGTCTGGTGAGCCTTGCTTGCTCCTTGTCAGTCTCAGATGAGGGACAAGGCTTGTGGGTCTCTGCAGGTGACGGGGGTGTGTTTCCCTGCTATAAACGCGGGGCTGTTTCGCTCCAGGCCTCCGCCCGGAGTGGAAGCATGAATAGCGGCTTTGTGTCCGTGTGTGGGCCTTGGTGCAGGCTGGCCTCCCACGTGGGGGGGGGGGGAGGCCGGGAGCCCCACTTGTGGTCACCCCTCCCGCCCGCCACCAGCACCAGAATAGGACCGGCTTTTTTCCGAAGCCAAGCACCGCCCCTGGTTGGCACCTCAGGCTGTCAGAGAGCTGGATCGCTTTCGGGAACTGCCCTTGGGTTCTGCTCTCCCTGCATGTGAATGTTTAGGTTCCCTGGGCCCTGGGGAAGGCGGGAAGATGGGTACAGAAAGCATGGACAGACTGTCATCTGAGCCTGTCTTAGCTATGTTTTCTCACTCTTGTCTGACGCCTACTACCCCGGTGGCGCTGGGCTCCCTCTTCCCTGCAGCCCCTTCCTGAAGGCAATGACCTCCTCACCCCACTCATGTCCCCAAGCCTCTACCCGATCTGTCTACCAAAAGCGTGTCAGGCTCTCTCGTGTGTGGATGGTGTCTGTGGGGCCGAATAACGACCCCCTAAAGACATATCTGTGCCCTAACCCTTGGAGCTTGGGAATGTCACCTTCCAGGGCACACGGGCTTTTGCAGATGTGAATGAGTTGAGGATCCTGAGTTGGGAGGTTGACCCGGAGGAAAGCCCAGGAGTGAAGGTGGCCTCTAGGAGCTGGAAAAGGCAAGGACGCGGCTCCCCACTCAGTGCCTCCGGAAAGGACCAGCCCCGCCAGTGCCTTGACTTTAGCCCAGCGGAAGTGACGTTGGACTTGTAACCTCCAGAAATGTACAAGAAGAAAATCCGTAGTTTTAAGCCATGAAAGCTATTGGCGATTCCTTGCAGAGACAGCCTGGGAAATGAGTACAGCTTTCAAGTGCAAGCCCATTGCCGCCATCAGTTGATTTCCTTTTTAATTCGCTTTATACAAATGAGGGTGTATAAAGCATCCCCTGGTGACACCTCTGATTGCTGAGTGACCCAAGGGGGTCATTTCATGGTCTCACCGCGTGGTCAGCTCCCTTGTGGGTGTGGGTCGAAGCGGACAAGGCAGAAGTCACAGACGGGCAGCTCCGGGTTACATCAGACGTACAGATGGCTTTCGTTCAGCTCCAGTGTTTTTAAGCTTCTCGCTATATTTATTTTGATCAGGAGAATCTATTTGCATTGTATAAACTTTAAAAGGTATTAAAGAGATTTCCAGTGCTAATCTCTCTTCAGCCACTGCCCTCTGCTACTCCCACCCCCGGTTTTTTCCTGAATTTTGACATGGCTCTCATGGAGATTTTCTATACATATACAAAGAGTTTCACAACACACCCCCTGTAAACAGACAACAACATACCACAGATTCTGACACTCTGTATTTATCATGACACACAGTTTCGTGATCTTTCAACATCACGATATAGAGGGCTTCCTTTTTTTTTGTTGTTTTTGGTAACAGCCACATGGATCTCCACTGTGTGGATGTACCTGATATTTTTCTTGAGTCCCTTATTGACGGAAATGTAGGGTGTTTCCAATATTTTATGACAAACAGGGCTACCAAACTCAATGTGTTACTATCAATGCTACGATATGAAACAGTATACATTTCTAGAAATAGAACTGCCAGGTCAAGAGGTATGTGCTTGGCTATCATTTTTATTTTGTTTTATTTATTTCTGAGAGACAGACAGACAGAGACAGTGTGAGCGGGGGAGGGGCAGAGACAGAGAGAAGGAGACACAGAATCCGAAGCAGGCTCCAGGCTCTGAGCTGTCAGCACAGGGCCCAGCATGGGGCTTGGGTCTCAAACTCACTGACCTCGAGATCATGACCTGAGCCAAAGTCAGACGCTTAACTGACTAAGCCTCACAGGTGCCCTTATTTATTTATTTTTTAATGCTTATTTTTGAGAGAGAGGGAGAGAGAGAGAGAGAGAGTGTGTGTGTGTGAGAGAGAGAGAGAGAGCAGGGGAGGGACAGAGAGAGAGGGAGACAGAGAATCTGAAGCAGGCTCTGTGCTGACAGCAGAAAGTCCGATGTGGGGCTGGAACTCATATGAGCTCTGAGATCATGACTTCAGCTGAAATCAGACCCTCAACCAAATGAGCCACTCAGAACCCCAAGGCTATAATTTTTAAAGGCACAATCCAGGCGCCTGGGTGGCTCAGTTAACCGTCTGACTTCAGCTCAGGTCATGATCTCATGGTTCATGGGTTCGAGCCCTGCGTAACCACCACCCAAGTCAAGAAATAGAGCATTTCCAGGGGCACCTGGGTGGCTCAGTCAGGTCATGATCTCCCAGTTTGAGAGTTCGATCCCTGCATTGGGCTCTGTGCTGACAGCTCGGAGCCTGGAGCCTGCTTCAGATTCTGTGTCTCCCTCTCTCTCTGCTCCTCCCCTGCTTGCACTCTGTCTGTCTCTCTCAAAACTAAATAAGTATTAAAAAAAGAGAGAGAGAGAGGGAGAGAGAGAGAGAAAGACCACATATTGTATTGATTCTTTTTATCTGGAATGACCAGAAGAGGCAAATTCACAGAAACAGGAAGTAGATTAGCGGCTGCCAGGGGCTGGGGGATTGGTGAGCATGAGGTGATCTAATGTTCTGGAATTGGTGTTGGTAATTACACACCGTTGTCAGTGTACTAGAAACCAGGAGGTCAAACCCTTTTATTCTTTTCTTTTCTTTCTTTTTTTTTTTAGAGGGAGTGAGAGGGTAGGATAGAGGGGCAGAGGGAGAGAGGGAGAGTCTTAAGCAGGCTCCATGCTCAGCGCAGAGCAGGATGCAGGGCTTGATCCCACACCCCTGGGATCGTGACCCAAGCTGGAATCAAGAGTCTGATGCTCAACTGACCGAGCCACCCTGGAACCCTGAGTCATATGCTTTTAAATGATTAATTTTTTTGTTATGTGAATTGCATCTCAACAAAAAGTGATACTTGCATAAAATACTGTTAGCTGCTGCAGAATGACCCATTCCTCACCAGTAATGCCCGTGAGCATTACCATTTTCCTACACTCTTTTTTTTTTTTTTTTTTTTAAAGTAGAGTTCACACCCAGCACAGGGCTTTTCACACCCAGCACAGGGCTTAAACACATGACCCTGGGATCAAGACCTGAGCTAAGATCAAAAGTTGGACACTTATGGGGCACCTGGGTGGCTCAATTGGTTAAGCCTCTGCCTTTAGCTCAGGTCATGATCTCATGGTTCATGAGTTCGAGCCCCACGTCGGGCTCTGTACTGACCACTCAGCCTGGAGCCTGCTTTGGATTCTGTGTCTCCCTCTTTTTCTGTCCCTTCCCCATTTGGTCATTCCTTTGCTTTTAGATTCTCTAACATCCACAGGATTTGTGTCCAGACAGGAATACTAACTAATCTTTGCTTTTGGGGAAAAAAAAATCATTCAACAGTTATTCCTTTCATCCAGATTTCCCTAACCACTTAAACACCCCTTCCAAACGCAGTCGCTTAAGCTGTTCGCCGATCCAATAGGAGATGCTTGCAAATGCTGTGAAGACCTCAACCAACAAAGCAGTTGCATGACCTTATAACGATTACAAAACCAATTTCTTGTGCTGACACATGTCACGAATGTGCTGATGCCGTGGGTTTACATCTCTTTCTTTGTTACTGCTGTTCCGACTTGTGTTCTTCTTTCTTCTGGGAGTTTGACTGTATTCACTCAAGGAGAAGAGGCAAGGTTACTGCCTCAGAGCCACCAAGGGGGTGCAGGTGGAAGAGCTTTCAGGATGGCACGTGATTCAAGATCAGTGATAAGAATGGGGAGGGGAGCAGAGAGGAGTGGGGGGGAGGGGGGGAATGGGAGGAACAATGTGGTCATGAATTTGAGCCCCATGTCAGGCTCTGTGCTGACAGCTCAGAGTCTGGAGTCTGCTTCTGATTCTGTGTCTTCCTCTCTCTCTGCCCCTCCCCTGCTCGCACTCTATCTCTCTCTCAAAAACAAGTAAACATTAAAAAAATAAAAAATAAATACAAATAGTGTATTTATTTGTATTGGTTGCAAACACTGAAAACCCACAGGGGGCATATCGCCTAAAAGTCTAATTTTCCAGCATCTCTTGGCAATGGAAAGTCCCGGCAGCCCCGGCCCACACTCTCAGAGGAGTCTCGCCCAATTGCTCTAGTGGGTAGACTGTCTTTCGCAGTCATGGGCCCGCCCAAGCCTCTGTATGCCTGGGCCCGTCACCTGTCACAACATAGGCCTGGCCCTGTGGCAATTTATGATGGCGACTCCTGGGACAATCCCTTCAAAGCTCTTAGACCCGAGCCAGGCCCTACTTCCTCACAAGCCCTTAGAAGAGAAAAGAAGTTTCAACTAACATTAACAACTGCGGCAACAGCAGATGTTGGTGAGGATGAGGAGAGAGAGGAACCCTTTGCGCTGCTGGTGGGAATGCAAACTGGTGCAGCCGCCCTGGAAAACAGTACAGAGGCTCCCCCCAAAATTAAAAATAGAACTACCCTACGCCCCAGGAATCGCACTACTAGATATCTATCCAGGGGATACAGGTGTGCTGTTTCAAAGGGGCACACACACCCCAACGTTTACAGCAGTGCTATCGGCAATAGCTAAAGTATGGAAAGAGCCCAAATGTCCATTGACGGATGAATGGATCAAGAAGATGTGATGTATGTATACAATGAGTATTACTCGGCCATCAGAAAGAATGAAATCTTGCCATTTCAACTATGCACATGGATCTAGAGGATATTATGCTAAGTGAAATTAGCCAAAGAAAAACAAATATCCTATGATTTCACTCATATTGGAATTTAAGATACAACAGATGAACATAGGGGAAGGGAAGCAAAAATAATATAAAAACAGAGAGGAAGAACCCTATGAGATTCTTAAATACAGAGAACAAACTGAGGGTTGCTGGCTGGGTGTTGGGTGGGGGGATGGGGTCATGGGTGAGAGGCATTGAGGGGGGCACTTGTTGGGATGAGCACTGGGTGTTCTATGTACGTGATGAGTCACTAAGTTCTATTCCTGAAAACATTATGACTCTGTATGTTAACTAGCTTGGATTTCAATTAAAATAAACAAGCAAACACGCAGCTGGCTTCTCTCATCTGAGCGATGGCAGTGAAGGGACCAGTCAATACATTGGAAACACATCTGCATGGGTGACAATGTGCAGATCTGGGGGGTGCGGGGAGTTAAACGTAAACACATTTTGGATAGAGGAAAATCTTCTGCACGAAACAGGAAGTTGGCAGGTGATGGGGTTCAGGACAGGCTACCCCAAAATATGGCCCCTTGGCAGATGGAATCGTTGATGCTGAAGGAGTTTGAGACAATGGCAGAGGCAGGAAGGTCACTCCGATGTCCTCCCTCTTTGCTCTTCTTGCCCGAAACGGCTCATAAAACCCCCATGTGAGGGCGCCTGGGGGGACTCAGTCCTTCAGCATCTGACTTCGGCTCAGGTTATGATCTCACGGTTCATGAGTTCAAGACCCGTCCTGGGGGTGGGCGCAATCCAAGTCTCTGAGGACAGGAAGAATCCTAACCAACAGAGCTTTGCTAAGTCTCCCCCGGGTACTAGTTACCTCAGAGTCCTGTACCTACGACACCCTCCTCAGGCAGACCTGTGACTGCTCCCTCTTCGTCAAATCTAGCATAAAAATGTACCAGTCTGTTTTTTGGGGACCTCATTTTCTTACGAAGGCACCCGTGTCACATAAAACTTAACGCGTGTCCCCTTCTGTTAGTCTGTCTTTGTCAGTTTGATTTCAGACCCTGCCAGGGATCCTCAGAGGGTCAAGGAACACTTTCTTGTCCCCTACACGAGAAACCCCTTTCGGGGAATGGGGGACACGGAAACACAGCTGTAACAGGAATTGGCGTGGACACACACTCAGGTAGATTCGGGCTACAGGCAGAGGCACGCGCACAGATCTGAAGGTATACACAATGAGCTTTTGGGGTGATGGTGGGGTTCGGAGTTGACCCCCAAGAAAGAATTCTTAAAGATGTCTTTGGTGCAAAAAGGTGATTTTATTAAAGCACAGGGGACAGGGGCGCCTGGGTGGCTTAGTCGGTTAAGCGTCCGACTTTCGCTTAGGTCATGATCTCGCGGTTCGTGGGTTCGAGCCCCGCCTTGGGCTCTGTGCTGACTGCCAGCTCAG